>NC_142934.1:84479379-84511879 GCF_046866305.1 Octopus bimaculoides | reverse complement strand
TGAATAGAGAAAATGGCCAGTTCTTCTAGAAAATTTCGAATAAAAGGATTCCCAAACTTTGTGGCAGATCAATGCAAGATTCCGGTGAATGAAAGTGACAAGTACAAAAGAGAATATATTATGTGTAAGTACATAAAAATTTCACACTACCTGAAGGAAAGAATTTTAATAGATACAACGATAGGGATTACACACACACACACACACACACACACACACACACACACACACACACACACACAAATGCATACACACACAAATACATATACAAAAGAAAGAAGATAAAAGGTTCCTCCTGTGCTGTAGGTATTTATGTTCTGTCCCTGGATGGGACGCTAGTTAGTCAGAGAATTATTTAGCTGAGTGGATGGAAGCAATGTGAAATGAAGTGTTTTGCTCAAGGACACAATGCATCACCTGTTCAGGAACTGAAACCACAATCTTAGTGTAACAACTCTAACCACTAGTCCACACACTGCCATATACATACATAGATACACACATATATTATTTTATTTATGCACCGTTTTTTTTTAAGCCTAGCCAGGCTCATGGGCCTGGTTTCCTGGTTTCCATGGCATATGCGTTCCCCACCCCCCACCCAGCTGGACGGGATGCCAGTCCATCGCAGCATTACTCAAGAAACAGTGAGAGAAATTTGGGGCGAAAGAGTACAACAGGGGTCGCCACCACCCCCTGCCAGAACCGCGTGGTGCTTTAGATGTTTTTGCTCAATAAACACACACAACGCTCGGTCTGGGAATCGAAACCGCAATCTTCCGACCGCGAGGCCACTGCCCTAACCACTGGGCCATTGTGCCTTCACACATACATATATACATGCACACATACATAAGTACATATATAGGTTATGAGCGATAGTGGTGTCAAGTAAGTACATATATAAGTACATATATAGGTTATGAGCGATAGTGGTGTCAAGTAAGTACATATATATGTACATACATAGATACATACATAGATACACACAAACATGCATACGTACATATATACATACATACACACATACATACTTACATACATACATACATGCATACATACATACACACAGAAAACTACAGAGCCAATCCATCACTGAAACTGTGAACATCTGTAAAACTTTCCAGAAGTTTATCATTTAAATCTATATGAGCATGTCTAGATATGTAACTATATGCATGAGACTATATACATAAAACAAAACATACATACATACATACATACATACATACATACATACCGACTTACATACATACATACATACATACATACATACATACATACACACAAAAATACCCTGTTGTTGATGTTGAAATTCCAATGAAGTAACCTCTAGGCTAGAAACCGATTCTTTCTCTATTGGCAAGAAATCTTGAAATAAAACTGAATAATGACAATAATTATACTATTTATTACATGTTTATTATATCATACCTTGATACTGTGTGGATTAAGATCCCTGTTGACAGGCTACTGATATTTATAGAGTGTTAAACACTTTCGGTATGCAAATTAGGGACTCCTTCATAGAGTAAATGCTGCCTTTATTGAGTATATGAACAGTTTGATTGCTTGTTTCTCTGGAGACTGTCAGAATGATGTAGATATCTCTGATGAGGACCCACTAAAGTTTGAATATCAATTAAGGTTGTTCATCATTTTTTGTTCAGTCTGGGGGAGAAATGGCTAAAATTTGCCCTGTTTATAATTATTACCATATATTACATACATACATACATATGTACATATATGCATTCATACATACATACCTATGTACATGTATATGTACATATATGCATCTATACAATCATGGCTGTGTGGTTAAGAAGTTTGCTTCTTAACCATATGTTTTGGGGTTCAAATCCACTACATGGCACCTTACTACTCTATTTTTACTTTGAGCTGACCAAATCCTTGTGAGAGGATCTGGTTGACGAAAACTGAAAGAAGCAGCTTAATATATATATATATGTATGTGTATGTTTTTTGTGATGCCTTGTCTTGACACTGCGAGATGGTTGTAAACGAGTGTCACTGTTGTACAAGTGGTGTCGTTCATTTCCAATCTTTTGTGTAAACATGTCTGGCCACTGAGAAATATTACCTTGCTTGGAAACAGGTGGGGATTGGCAACAGGAAGGACTTCTGGGAGCAGAAAATCTACTTCAATGAATTCTGTTTAACCCATGCAAGCATTGAAAAATGGACATTAAAATGATGATGATAATGATGATGAAGATGATGATGATGATGATGAGATTGACTTTGTCTTTCATCCTTTGGGGATTGATGAAATATGTACTGGTTGAGTACTGGACTATAGAGTATAGTATTATTATTAGTCAGTTGGTTAACCATTTAACTAATTAACTAATTCATTGTTTCACTAATTGTTTGGTTATTCAATCAATCGACTAAATTTGTCAAAGTCCTTTCAACGTTACTGATAACCTCATCTATAGCATGACCTCTCTACTTGAGATCTACTTTAGGTCTGTCAGACTTTGACAAACCTAACTGATTGATTGACTTAGTGATTAGTTATAAAAGAAGTGAAACAGAACCAGTGTGTATGTATGTTTATTATTGGTGTAATTATCCTCACAAAATCCAACAAAATATGCTGTTTTCTTGGAAATATGGTTAAAAGGGTTAAAATGATATATATACATATATTATAGATGCCTTCAAAATCAACCAGCAGGCAAAGAAGAGGAAACAAAAAAGGGTTATATATTAAAATTTGTTGACAGCCCATTAAATAGAAAAAAGGATGACTCTTACTATGCCGAACCCCTCTTCCTATTAGTTGATATAATCTAATTGAAATGAATAAATTTAGAGCAAAAAAAAGTGCTGACTCACATTGGCATCATTATAATGGTTGTCAATTGTACAAATTCTACATCAGTAGCAGTTTTGTTCTCTCTCATTTCCTGTTATTTTGTCATGTTAATAAGTTAATAAACTTGTTCCGTTTGTTAGCTTATGCCACTGTGTTCCTCACACAGATTAGTTTAATTTGGTCAGCTGGTACTTTAAAAAGGACGTGCTTTTTTTACCCTTCAGTATTTAGATTACTCCGTCGAATGAGATGCTTATTTATTCATGTTGTTTTGAATTAATCAGGCATTATCTCATAGCTCTGAGATTTTCCGACGTTGTGATTGTTTACTTTCAGTAAAGCGGTGAGCTGGCAGAATCATTTGCAAGCCAGACAAAATGCTTTGCAGCATTTCATTTGTCTTTACATTCTGAGTTCAAATTCCACCGAGGTCAACTTTGTCTTTCATTCTTTTGGGGTCGATAAAATAAGTACCAGTTGAGCGCTGGGTGTCAAAATAATTGACTAGCCTCTTCCCCAAACTTTCAGGCCTTATGCCTATTGTAGAAAGGATACTGCAGGGTATATGTTACAGGCTCAATCTGGTTGGTTTGAATATAATGCTGATAGAATATCTGGGCCAGATATGGTCAGTTTAAATGCTAAAGGGTTAAGGGATTTTCATTGAAATAATTTGGTATGCCAGTAGAAAGTGCATTTTGTTAGGATGTTTTGCAAAACGGGGTATTAGGGAGTAATTCATAGATTTCTTCATGAAGAAAAGAAGTTAAGACGATAAAGATACTTCCATATTGTTTTGTTTCATGTTTAGCTAACTGTAACTATGGAAACTTGAGAAGGGGAGGGGCTGCAATCAACGAATCAGCGATCATGAATTAATGAACAATGATTCAAGTTTACATCGAGTTGGTCCCAAAGGTGATATAGATCTAAATTCACTCCTATTCTCTCTTTCCTTCCTTCTCCTCTCTCTCTCTCTCTCACTCTGCATATATATATATATATATATATATATATATATATATATATATATATATATATATATATATAAGAGGTTAATTTTATAACTTTGTTAAACCAAAAGGCAATTTCGCTAAACCAAAAAGCAAAAATAAAAATAGGACTGCAGCTGGGAGTGCTCAGGTGACACTTTATTTTTTATATTTATACTCTTGTATTGGTTTTTGTTTATATTATTTTAGCTCCATTGTCTTAAATTTTTAGTCACTTTTATTATGCAGGAATCTATTCCATATATTTTTCTTCATTCAACTTCACTTGCATTAACCTTTTAGGTTTGTTTTAAGACCTTTTATTCGTGTATTTGTCTGTATTTTATACTATTGGGTTTTACTATTGGGTGCCCTATTATTTTAATATATATTTATATTCGATTTTTGGTAATTTGGGAATGATATAAAGTTGTTTTGACCGATTGGGGTGTTTATTCATTATACCTTTCAATATATATACAAATATAGGGTAAAAATTAAGAATTAATTATTAATTAGTAATTTTACCAAGTCGTTCGGTGTGTTAAAAACCATTATTGGTAAACTTATATAAACATAATTAAAATTTAGGGTTCCGCAAGAATTGATTCACCGCACACCGAAAATTAGAAATAGCAGTCAATGACTGCTATTTCTAATTTTCGGTGTGTGGTGAAGCAATGCTTGCTGAACTCTTTACTCTTTTACTTGTTTCAGTCATTTGACTGCAGCCATGCTGGAGCACCGCCTTTAGTCGAGCAAATCAATCCCGGGACTTATTCTTTGTAAGCTTAGTACTTATTCTATCGGTCTCATTGTGCCGAACCGCTAAGTGACGGGGACATAAACACACCAGCATCGGTTGTCAAGCAATGCTAGGGGGACAAACACAGACACACACAAATATATATATGTATATATATATATATATATATATATATATATATATATATATATATACATATATACGACGGGCTTCTTTCAGTTTCCGTCTACCAAATCCACTCACAAGGCTTTGGTCGGCCCGAGGCTATAGTAGAAGACACTTGCCTAAGGTGCCATGCAGTGGGACTGAACCCGGAACCATGTGGTTGGTAAGCAAGCTACTTACCACACAGCCACTCCTACGTCTAAATTTTGATTTTATATATATATATATATATATATAAAAGATAATAAGAGTGAAAAAACTACAGAAGGCTTGTGTTACATGGTTAAAGTATATATTTAAATTATGTCAGAAAAATGTTAGAAAAATGTTAGAAAATCTTTTTGGTATATAAACATTGTATTTTGAGAAATAACCGGTTTCGTGTTGTCTTTTCAAATTTCTCTACTTCATTGTAATGTGTTCGCTCCAGTATATATATATATATATATATATATATATATATATATATATACATGCTATGTTTACAAATATCATGCCTTGATACTACAGATACTGTGTGAACTGGGCTCCCTGCTGACAGGCCTCTGATATTAAAGAGGCTTGTTAAACACTTATAGCAGGCAAATTATTGGCTCCACTTCTGTGTAGCTAATAGATTTGTTACGAATGTAAATGGATTGCCGACTTGTTTCTCTGGGTGTGGTCAAGTGATGTACACTCCACTGGTGTGAACCTAATAAGAGTTGAAAATCAATTAAGTCAGTCATTATTTTTTCAATCTACAGCAAAATAGTTAAACTCGACATGTTTGTATGTCTCCTGTATAGGATTACACATATTATGTTAAACCTTGATACGGCGTGGACAAGAATCCTCATTGACAGGCCTCTGGTATTAAATAGAGCATTAAACACATAAATTATCCAAATTAGTAGCTCTATTTCTTGAGACCCGATAAAGGGTCAACAATAGATTTAGGCTGTTTATTATTTTAACAATCCACAGAGAAATAGTTAAATTTGTCATGCTTGTAAGTCAACTACGTAGGTTTATACACACACACACACACACACACACTCACACACACACACACACACACACACACACACACACACACACACACACACACACACACACACACACACAACTATGTGTATTGGTTTATTGAAAGTCAAAATGTCACCCTACTCAATCATAAGTGTTTCTCTCTCATCAATTACATCTATGACTTGCTCAATGAATACATTATTGATCAATCAATAGAAATATTCTTTTAAATAAATACTAGAAACTCCCCAATATGCTTTGAGAGTTTTTTTTTCCCTTTTGTTAGTCCTCATCACCAACCTCGTTGGCAACCTTCTGAGGCAACATCTTGAAGGGATTCTATTGATTATTTCAACTCAATTTTTTTTTTTGATTTGGTGTGAAGGAAAGAGTTGCTGTTGTTGTCGGTGTCATTGTCATTTACCATATACTTTTCCATGCTTGTGTTAAAGCATGTGGTTTAGTGGTTAAGGATGTTTGGCTCATAATCATGTGGTCACGAGTTGTCCTTGAGCAAGACACTTTCTCTCACATTGCTCCATTCCACTCAGCTGGCAAAAATGAGTTGTACTTATAATTCAAAAGGGCCAGCCTTGTCACATTCTATGTTATACTGAATCTCATTGAGAGCTACATTAAGAATATCTGTGTCTGTGGAATGCTCAGCCACTTGTACATTAATTTCTTGAGCAGACTGTTCCATTGATTGAATCACCTGGAACACTTGTCATCATAACCGACTGAGTGGCAGTTCAGTTTCATATTAGCATGGTTCGAATGGGATTCATTGAGGCAAATTTTCTACTGCCGGATGCTCTTCCTGTTACCAACCAAAGTAATATTTCCCCATGTTTTTCAAAGAAGACTGGAAATCAACAACATTGCTTGTATACGTTTACAAACACCACATGATGTCTAAGCAAGGGTACACACACACAGACAAATACACACACGCACACACACACACAGCAAGCTTCTTTCAGTTTCTGACTACTGAATCCACTCACAGTTTTGTTTGGCCTGAGGATATAGTAAAAGACACTTGCCTAAGGTGCTGTGCAGTGGAACTGAACAAGGTTCTTAACCACACAGCCACTGTGCCTATGGTTTCCATGCCATTTTCCAACTCTTCAGGACCAGTGATACTGATGTTATTAATATCCCTCTTAGTTTGTTGCAAGCTGAGCTGCAGGAAAAATATGTGCTAGGAGAGAATTCCTGGCAGGGCTGTGGAGTCATAGTCAGAGTCAGAAACTATTAAAGGGTAGCTGGAGCCAATGTCAGAGTTGGTAAAACTATATTGACTCTGGCTCCAACTCACTATGTCTTTATTCTTTAATCTAAACCATTTATGACATATAGGCTTACTCAAAGTACAAGCGTATGCATATGCTTCACGAGATATGTAGACCACAATCACTTAATTACATAACGAGGAGTCAGACTCAGAGGTGCCAATAATAGAGTCAGAATCAAAGTTTTTTGTTTTGACTCCACAGCCCTGATTCCTGGAGACATTTTGGGACGATGAACTTGGTGCAGAGGTTATTGCAAAAACAGGGAGTGTAGATGGTTATATAGGTGATGGGATGAGGAAAGCTTAGTGAGTAGGAAGTGTATGAGTGGAGTGGGTATGAGACCAGTTAGCTTCAAGAAGCAGAGGCCATAATAGTAGTTGTAGGAAAGGCAAAGAGAGGAGACACAGCGCTTCTGTGAGTCAGAGGTTGGAGTGTATTTGTGAGTAATGCCAAGGGAACTCTTTTTGGATGTTGCCGAGAATCTCTCCGTAATGAACAACAACAGCAGCATTCTGATAACAGCATTCTGTTGTGAGTCTCACCTGTGCTTTGTAGAGGGTCAGTCTTTGTTGTGAGGCAGGTGAGATATTTTCTGGCTCTGAATAGAAAGATCAGTCATTGATGTGTAAATTCAGGATGTCAAAGAACTCATTGAAATATTATTTTCTCCTCAAGGCACAAGGCTTGAAATTTTGGGGGAAGGGGCCAATCAATTAAATCTACCCCAGTACGCAACTAGTACTTAATTTATCGACTCCAAGAGGATAAAAGGCAAAGTTGATTTTAGCGGAATTTGAAATCAGAAAGACAGACGAAATATCGCTAAGCATTTCGTTCAGCGTGCTAACATTTCTTATTTCTTTCTTGCCCACAAGGGGCTAAACATAGAGGGGACAAACAAGGACAGACAAAGGGATTAAGTTGATTACATCGACCCCAGTGCATAACTGGTACTTAATTTATCGACCCAAGACACCTGATAAAGGCTGGAGGGTATATCAGCCGAAACATTGTGTTAACAACAAACTAGATGACGACAAATATCCGTCAAATGTAAATAATGTACATAATTCCTAATCTCTTAAATATAGAACTCTTTTACTCTTTTACTTGTTTCAGTTATTCCTAAGGTATTTTTTGATGTTATTAGTATTATTATTATTATTATTCAGGTCACTGCTGGAATCGAACTCAGAATCTTGGGGTTAGTAGCCCGCACTCTTAACCACTACACCACGAGCATATGGTGTAGTGGTTAAGAGCGTAGGCTACTTACCCCAAGATTCCGAGTTCGATTCCAGGCAGTGACCTGAATAATAATAATAATAATAATAATAATAATAATAATAATAACATTGAAAAATACCTTAAGAATGAGAACTCAGGTTTGAAATTCCCCAAGACACCTGATGAAGGCTGGAGGGTATATCAGCTGAAACGTTGTGTTAACAACAAACAAGATGATGATTATGGCTATGGTGGCCAAAGTAATGAATGTGGTGAGGGTCGTCGTCATGGAGGTGAAGTTGGTGGTGATGGTCATAGTGATGATGATGATGATGATGGTGGTGGTGGTGGGGATGTTAGTGATGATGATGGTGGTGGTGGCGATAATGGTGATGATGATGATGATCATCATCATGGTAGTGGTGGTGGTGGTGGTGATAATGATGATGATTATGGTAGTCATAGTGATGATGGTGGTGGTAATGATGGCCATAGTGATGATGATAATGATGATGATGATGATAATGATGGTGGTGGAGTTGATGGTTATTCCCCAGGAATCTTATTGATTCTGAGGAAATGGTATTTAGGGAGCCTAACATTGACAATAGATCTGACATTAATGAACTGCTAATATATTTATTGGAAAAATTCATTAACATTTTTTCTTCTTTTTTTTCTTTCACAAAGTCTTTCTCCCATTTTCTTCATTTTCTTCTTTCTCTCATTCACTTTCACTCACTCACTCTCTCTATCTCTCTCTCTCTCTCTCTCTCTCTCTCTCTCTCTCTCTCTCTCTCTCTCTCTCTCTCTCTTTCATTCTCTGTCTGTCTGTCTCTTTCATTCTCTGTCTGTCTGTCTCTTTCATTCTCGTTCATGTTTTGTTTCACTCTCTCTTATTCCCTTTCTCTCTATCTCCCTGTCTCTCCCTCTTCTCCCCTTCTCTGCGTCTTTCATTCTCTCATTCTCTCATTCATTAACTTTCACTCACTCACTCACTCTCTCTCTCTCATTATCTTTCATTCTCTGTCTGTCTGTCTCTCTCATTTTCGTTCATTTTTTGTTTCACTTTTTCTTATTCCCTTTCTCTCTCTCTCTCTCTCTCTCTCTCTAGTTCTCTCTCTTTCTCTTCTCCCCCCTCTATGTGTCTTTCATTCTCTCATTCTCACTTTCATTCTCTTTCACTCTTTTTCTCTCTCTCTCTTATTCTCTCTCTCTCAATTTCTCTATTTCTCTCTCTCCCTCTGTCTCTTTTTTCCTCTCAGCCACTTTCTCTCCCCTCTCTCATTCTCTTTCTTGCTCATTCTTTTTCTTTCTCTTCTCCCTCTCTCTGTGACTCTCTCTCTCTCTCTTTCTCTCTCTTCTCACTCACTCTCTCATTTTCTCTTGCTCACTCCCACTCTCACTCTCTCTCTGTCTCTTTCTAGTTCTCTCTCTCTGTGCCTCTTTCTAGATCTCTCTCTCTCTCTCTTTCTAGTTCTCCCTCTCTGTGCCTCTTTCTAGATCTCTCTCTCTCTCTCTCTGTCTCTCTCTGTCTCTCTCTTTCTAGTTCTCCCTCTCTCTCTCTCTGCTGCTTTCTAATTCTCTCTCTCTCTCTGTCTCTTCCCACTTCTCTCTCTCTCTCTCTTTCTCCCTCCTTCACTTCTCTCTCTTTCTCCCTCATTCACCTCTCTCTCTCTCTCCTTATTCCCTATGAAACATCATTTAATTAAATCTCGCTGAAGAAGATGATAATAGACTAACATGGAATTTTTTGTGATTCTCACTGCTGGGTGACAACGCTAATAAATGAAGCAGCAGCAACAACAACAACAACAACAACACCAACAATGGAAAATCAAGAAACACATTGATAACAATGGAGGTTGAAAAAAAAAGGTCAAAAAACCCCCGAAAAATAGTAAAACTGACAACCAGTTAAAACATCAACAGTTGTACTAATAAGAACAACGACAACAACAATAATTGTTGTTGTGGACAGTGAAAGGGTATCTGTGTGGTTGTTGAATTTGCTGGAAATTGCAGTCAAATCATCCAAGAATTACGACTCTGTTGTCCTAAATAGGGAAATGGCACATTTGACATGGCACTAAAAAGGCAGGACAGGATGTTCATGGATGGAACCCCAAGAGGAAGAAAAAGAAGAAAGAGAGGGGAGAAGAAGAAGGAGAAGGAGAAGGAGGAAGGTGAGGAGGAGAAGAAGAAGAAGAAGAAGAGGAGGAGGAGGAAGGTGAGGAGGAGAAGAAGAAGAAGAAGAAGAAGAGGAGGAGGAGGAACTGAGGGCAGGAGGACAAGAAGAAGGAGGAAGAGGAAGAAGAAAAGGAGGAGGAGGAAGGGAGGGGAGGATGAAGAGGATGAAAAGAAGAAGAAAAAGAAGGAGGAAGGGAGGATGGGGAGGAGAGAAGAAAAAGAGGTAGGAAGAGGAGGAAGGGAGGGGAGGAGGACGAGAAGAAGAAGAAGAAGAAGAAGTAGTAGTAGTGACAAAAATGAGCCTTTAGGTAATCACTCAACTTTCAAGAAATAATAGTTGGATTCCCTCAAATTGGATTGCACCATGATGGGAATGGTGGGAACACACATTGGATAACACAGTCATAGGGAAAAGAAGAAATGGTCACGATTGGAATGCACCTTATCATATACGTGCTTGGTCAGCATAGGCCCAGGGTTAAACAACTTTAACAGACGATAGTTATGCTGAAGACATCAAATTGCAAGAAACAAGAATCTCTCGATTTGAGTTCAAATACTGCTGAGGTCAACTTTGCTTTCACCCTTTCAAATTTGATAAAAGAAAAAAAAAAAGAAAGAAAAAAGAAAAAAATACCAAAAAGGTACAGGTGTAGCTATGCAGTAAGAAGTTTGCTTTCCAACCACAGGGTTCCAGGTTCAGTTCCACTGTGTGGCTCTTTGGGCAAGTGTTTTCAATTATAGCCCTGGGCTGATCAAAGCCCTGTGAGTGGATTTGGTGGATGGAAACTGAAAGAAACCCAGTGTCTATGTGTATACGTTTATGTGTGTGTGTCTTTGTGTTTGTCAAGCCACCACGACTTAACCAGTGTTGGTTTGTTTACACCTCCATAACTTAACGTTTTGGCAAAAAGAGACCTGTAGAATAAGTACCAGACTGAAAGAAATAAGTCCTGGGGTCAGTGCCCCAGCATGGCCACAGTTTAATGACTGAAACAAGTAAAAGACAATGAGAATCCAGTGTAGTAAGTGAAACTGTGAAAGGGTCAGGCTGAATGCCTTGTGGTATTCATTTTGGTTCTTTGAGGTCTGATAGCAATACTTGCAGCAACCACCACCACCACCACCACCACCACCACCACCATCATCATCATCATCATCATTTAATGTTCATTTTCCATGCTGGCATGGGTTGGACGGTTTCACCAGAACTGTTAAGCTGGAGAGCTGCACCAGGTTCCAGTCTGAATTGGCATGGCTTCTATGGCTGAATGCCCTTCCTAACACCAACCACTTCAAGAGTGTAATGGGTGCTTTTTATGTGCCACTGGCATGGGTGCCATTTACGTGACACTGGCAATAGCCGCAACTATGATTTCACTTGACTTGACGAGTCTTCTCAAGCACAGCATATTGCGAAAAGTCTCATCATTGTCTCTGTGAGGCTCAACATTTAAAGATCATGCTTCACTACCTCGACCCATGTTTTCCTCGGTCTACCTCTTCCACAGATGTTCCCTCCACAGGTATGGATCAGCACTTTTTATACAGCTGGTGCCAAACTGTACTGACTCAAGCCAGTGGCTTTTTTCTGTGGATAAACACTAGTGATGTGCAAAAAAGGAAATTTGTATGAATGTGAAACTCTCAGTCTTCTTCAAAATATCATTGCCCAAGTCGCTACATACACAATTATGGTCAACTTATGGAATCATTAGTAGCCTAGCTAAGGTGTGTGCCTCTTGGGCCAGCCCTTGGGTTTGTGGCTACCCTCAGGTGATTACTGCTTGTTTAGGCTTATACAGTAGACTCAAAAAAGCTGCTCTCATAAAAGCATTGTCCAAGCTGGACTGCTCCCATAACCCACCTTTCCTAGCAACATGACTGTTAATGGTTGCACAGCTGACAAGTCCCCTTTGTCATCTTTGTTAAAGCTCTGCTCTAATTAAGACTGACCTGGAGATTAATATCAACATCATGACATGAAGGGGCAGTGTCTAAATGAAGCATGCAATTAATTTAATCAATAAAACAACAGGTGATATTGATAATTATAACTGACACTCTTTTGGTTATGACAAAAAGGGTTCCACACAAATACATGGTGATATCAGACAGTGAGAATGAGTACTTAACACTGTACTGGTGGACAGATATTCTGTTTTTCAGGAGTGGCTATGTGGTAAATAGCTTGCTTACCAACCACAGGGTTCTGGGTTCAGTCCCACTGTGTGGCACCTTGGGCAAGTGTCTTCTACTATAGCCTCGGGCCGACCAAAGCCTTGTGAGTGGATTTGGTAGACGGAAACTGAAAGAAGCCCGTTGTATATATGTATGCATGTATGTACGTATGTATGTAACTATCTATCTATCTATATATATATATATATATATATGTGTGTATATGTTTGTGTGTTTGTTTTTGTGCCCCCAACTTTGCTTGACAACCGATGCTGGTATGTTTACGTCCCCGTAACCTAGCAGTTCGGCAAAAGAGACCGATAGAATAAGTACTAGGCTTACAAAGAATAAGTCATGGGGTCGATTTGCTCGACTAAAGGTGGTGCTCCAGCATGGCTGCAGTCAAATGACTGAAACAGGTAAAGGAGTAAAGGATTAAGGAGTAAATTAACAAAGCAACTGGTACTTTCATGTGAAGAGATCTCCTCCATAACTATGTGTGTGTGTGTGTGTTTGTCTGTATTTATAAGTACATATATGTACAGAAACAGTATGAGATTTAATCAAAGCTGCATAAATGAATAAATAAATGGACTGACAAAGGTAAACGTTTTTCTTTTTTTATGTATCATTTCTCTACAGAGAGAGAAAAAAGAAAAATGAATAATTTGACTGGAATTTTGTCTCCTAATTGTACCTTTCCTCAGGAACCATGTGCATAGCTTTTATCTCCCCAGAGAAATACACAACTAATGGATTTATAAGTCCACCCAATATTGGTAGCATCAGTAAATCAGAAATTCCAATTTGCATTCTATGAGTCTTTATGCTGGTAGCTAAAATATATATATATATATATATATATATATATATATATATATAAGTTAAAAAAAACAACAAAGTGAGGACGTGATACGGATAGTGTTATTGGACGCTCAGGAAAGGAAAGAGAGAATATATATATATATATATATATATATATATATATATATATATATATATATATATATATATATATATATATATATATATATATATACAGAGAGAGAGAGAGAGAGAGAGAGAGAGAGAGATTTATCACTGTTGTAATTTATGCAACCACAGTTAAATCTTGTATTGTTTCAGTAGAGATGTAAGTATCACAACTAGTTGCCTAGTGCACAATTTATACTTAAATACATGGATGTATATTTTCTATTGGTCTATATATATATATATATATATATACTCTTTTACTCTTTTATTTGTTTCAGTCATTTGACTGCGGCCATGCTGGAGCACCGCCTTTAGTCGAGTCTCTTTGGCCGAACCGCTAAGTGACGGGGACATAAGCACACCAGCATCGGTTGTCAAGCAATGCTAGGGGGACAAATACAGACACACAAACACACACACACATATACACATATATATACATATATACGACGGGCTTCTTTCAGTTTCCATCTACCAAATCCACTCACAAGGCTTTGGTCGGCCCGAGGCTATAGTAGAAGACACTTGCCCAAGGTGCCACGCAGCGGGACTGAACCCGGAACCATGTGGTTGGTAAGCAAGCTACTTACTACACAGCCACTCTTGCGCCTATATATATATATATATATATATATATATATATATATATATATATATATATATATATATATATATATATATATATATATTTATTTATTTATTTATTTATTTATGTATATGTATGTATATATATAGAGTGAGAGAGATATGTATATATATCCATATATATATATGATCATCATAATCATCGTTTAACGTTCGTTTTTCATGCTGGCATGGGTTGGACGGTTTGACTGGGGACTGGCAAGCCAGGAGGCCTCACCAGGCTCCAGTCTGATCTGGTAATGTTTCTACAGCTGGATGCTCTTCCTAACGCCAACCACTCTGAGAGTGTAGTGGGTACTTTTTATGTGCCACCGGCATGGGAGCCAATCAGGCAGCACTGGCATTGGCCACGTTTGGATGGTGCTTTTTACGTGCTAATTTATAGTCTTGTTTATCGAATCTTTGTATGTCAAAATCTAAGACCAAAGAGCATTGTCTGATTAGGAAAGGGCCTGAGAGTTGACAGAATCATAGTGGGTATAGTCATAAAACTTATCAAGATTAATTTGGAGTAGTATACAGTAACTGTCTATTATGAGGTTTGGTAGAGGAAGATCTTAAATCAAGATGTTAGTTACCAGTTAAAGGGGCAAGATTCTAATAAAACCAAAGATGATAATACAGGAGAAATTTTATCATGGGGTACTATAATTGAATGATTTAAACAATATTGTTATATTGTATAAAGATAAAATTAAGGGTTATCAAGAAAAATATTAAGAAGAATATTATAACCAAAAGGATAAATCTTTGAATTCTTTTGAGTATATACCAAAATTTACAACAATAGGGTGAGAAATGAAATTACATAGAATTAGCTTAATATTTATTCATATACTTAAATATTTACTTATTAGATGGTATTTATGAAGATTGATCACTGGCATTTACTGGCATTTAATAAAGGTGTACTGGGGCAATAGAACATGCTAATTATATATTAATTATAATCTAAGAGGTATATCATAAGTCATAAAGCTACCGATGCTGTTATATATAAGCTAATATAAATATCTAGGGGTACAAAAATTAGATTTAATTACATAAAGGCTATTATAAAAATAATATGATCAGGTAGGGTAGAACACCATAGAAAGGAATAAATAGCTTAATCACTAAACCATGATGAAAGCATATATACCTTATTATCATCAATAGAAAAGAGAAGATTATATAGAAATTGTTTATTAATTCAATCATTTAAACTAAATTACTTATTTATTAGGTAGTATCTATAAAGACTGATACCTGGTATTAACTGGAGTAATATTGAGGCTATAGAACATGCTAACTATATATTAATTATAAACTGAGCAGTATAATATATACATATAAGTGTGTGTATGTGTGCATATACATATATATGTGTGTGTGTGTGTGTGTGTCTGTGTGTGTAGGTGTGTGTCTTTGCCCCACCACCACCACAAGTTGACAACTAGTGTTGGTTTGTTTACATCCCCATAACTAATTGGTTTGTCAAAAGAGACTGGCAGAATAAATACCAGACATTAAAAAAAAAAAAAAAGTTACTACCGTCAATGTTTGACTAAATCCCTCAAGGTGGTGCTCCAGCATGGCTACAGCACAAAGACTGAAACAAGTAAAAGACAAAAACTAGTGGAAGTGTGTGTGTGTGTGTGTGTGTGTGTGTGTGTGTGTGTGTGTGTGTGTGTGTGTGTGTGTGTGTGTGTGTGTGCCTATCTTAGATCTCTGTTTAATCATTGAGGTTTGCAAATATCAGCTGTAAAATCGAAAAATCAAAGCGTTACAAATGAAGTCCCTTAACGTAGATCATTCTACGTGAGTTACAAAGAGAGAGACGCTTCCTTAAGCCACTGTAACTTGATACTGGACAAATATCAGAAAAGCAGTCAACCAGCAACTGGTTCAAATGACACCTGTAACTGATGATGGTATCCTTCACTGAGTGCCACCACCACCATCACCACCACCACCGCCACCACTACCACCACCAACAACAACATCATCATCATCATGAGTTTTAATGTCAATTTTTTATTTCCTTACATGGACTGGACGAAATTTATTGAGGCAGATTTTTTACAGCTGGATGCTCTTCCTGTTGCAAACCCTTACCTGCTTCCAGGCAAGGTAATATTCCCTCCCCTCTACCAATAGCCAGATGTGATTTTTGTAGAATTTCGTATATAAATGATAACCATTTACAACTATAACACAATATTAAAACAATAAAACACAGACATACATATGCACTCACACATACATACATACATACATACATACATACATACATACATACATATATCAAGGAATACTGGTGGAATATTCTCATCAAAACTTCTGTCAACTGTAAACATAACAGGCTGGATATTGTTATTTGAGACAGAGGGACAAAGATATGTACCATCATAGAGGTTAGCTGCTCTGCAGATATAAATATCTCCTTGAAAATCAAAGGAAAAGAGGATATCAATGGACAACTGCTTCAAAACCTCCAGTTTCTATATCCAGGCTATGAATTCATATTCATACCAATAATAATTGGAGCACTAGATTTTGTTAGTAAATGCTTAAAGGGGAATCTGGATAAACTGGAATTTTCAGAAAGAGAAACTGACTGACTGATCCGTACATCACAAGTGTAATCTGTGAGTAGAACAGTGAAAATATGCAAGACTCTTCTCAAGTTCCAAATGTAAATTTGTTTGAGTAAACTACATCTCAAAGATGAAGCCTTGTATCTTTGTTGGAAATCGACTCCCTCCTCAGTGGAAGATCTATAATAATTAAAAAATAGAAGAGACATACATACATACACACATACATACGTACATACATACATACATACATACATACATATATACATACATACATACGTACATACATACACTATGAAGTTGAAATCAACATACAAGAGAGTGTTGAAAAGTTCCTGGCTTTGGATAAAAAAAAATACAGGAGGACCAGTTAATTGTGACTTTATACAACATATTCCTCTCTCAAATTCACACTTATTGCAGAAGATATCTATGGACAACTGCCTCAAAACCTCTAGCTTCTATATCCAGGCTATGTTGCCAGAAGAGTACCACCTTCTATGTTGCCAGAAGAGTACCACCTTCTATGTTGCCACAAGAGTACCACCTTTTATGTTGCCACAAGAGTACCACCTTCTATGTTGCTAGAAGAGTAGCACCTTCTATGTTGCCACAAGAGTAGCACCTTCTATGTTGCCACAAGAGTACCAACTTCTATGTTGCCACAAGAGTACCAACTTCTATGTTGCCACATGAGTACCACCTTCTATGTTGCTATAAGAGTACCACCTTCTATGTTGCCACAAGAGTACCACCTTTTAGCACATGAGCACTGAAAGCAGTGAAGCCAACCAAAAGTAAGCTTTGGCAAAATTGCAGATGATTCTTGACTTTCATTTAGTATATTTTATATATCCTTTACTCAGATATACAAGAAGTGTGATTAGCTTTAGATAAGATATTTTCCTGCAAATACATTGGTCAAAGTTCTATAAATATCCAAGTTTCAATGTGGGCAAAATAAATAAACAGCTTGTAATTATACAGAATGCAAACAATACGAATTATACATACGACAGAAGCATCCAATGAAATGTAAGTTCTATGAAGTATATAAACAAGACGTTTGGGGAAAATGAAACCACAAGCGAGTAATGTAATGAAATTGTTTTCCTCTAACATAAGATGACAGTATCTGCTCTAATTAGTGTAATAATGAATTGATTTAATTGGTTTTTATTTGTACAAAACTAATGTTTAAACAAAGATGGGAGAATACGATATTAGATGTTTGATGATACATCTAAATATACTTATTCATCTATAGTGTGTAATCGTGGTTAAGATGATTGTTTTCAGACCACATGGTTCTTGGTTCAGTCCCACTATACAACAACTTGATGCTTATGTTGTGTCTCTGATGAAAGGGTCAGGTTGAACAAGGCCTATGTCAGTGGTTTTCAACCGGGTTCCATATGGCCCCTGAGGGTCCACATTAGATTTTTGGGGTCCTTACAACAAAATAGTAAATTGGGAATCCATAATGATATTTTAAGAGCTGCTGAAAGAAATTTGCTCTCGACATATGTATTGGTATGTATTGCAGGAAACGAATTTCTTTCTCTCGACATTTTAATTAGTTCAACCTACACAAATTAAAGCATGGAAACATTAGTAAATAACACTCTATGTAACTAGTTTTTAAACATCTGCTACGGGGGTCCACAAGAATAAAATAGCAATTGGGAGGTGGGGGCATAGATAAAAATGGTTGAGAACCCCTGGTCTATGTTAAGGAAATTTGAGATAAAGAAACTATGCAAAAAGCCATTATACATATACATATAATTACAAATTTCTTATTAGTTCAAATATACTTGGGGCATATTCGAACCTAGCGTGATTGTTACCAACGTCGCCTTCCTGGCACTTGTGCTAGTGGCATGTGAAAAGACATTCAAGCGAGATCGTTGCGTGTACCGCTGGACTGGCTCCTGTGCAGGTGGCACGTAAAATACACCATTTTGAGCGTGGCCATTGCCAGTACTGCCTGACTGGCCTTTGTGCCGGTGGCACATAAAAGCACTCACTTCACTCTCAGAGTGGTTGGCGTTAGGAAGAGCATCCAACTGTAGAAACTCTGCCAAATCAGATTGGAGCCTGGTGTAGCCATCTGGTTTCACCAGTCTTCAGTCAAATCGTTCAACCCATGCCAGCTTGGAAAGCGGACGTTAAATGATGATGATGATATATATAACTATATTTAAATATAATTAAGGATAAAATTTGCTGAACAGCTAAGTTATGGGGACACAAACAAACCAACATCAGTTGTCAAGTGAATGTGGCAGTGCAAGTGCAAAATACACACACACACACACACACATGATGGGTTTCCACACAGTTTCCATCTACCAAATCCACTCACAAAGCATTGGTCAGCCTGGGGCTATAGTAGAAGACATCTGTCCATGGTGCCATGCAGTAGGACTGAACCTAAATCCAGGTGATTGCAAAGCAAGCTTCTTAACTGCATGGCCGTGCCCATGTCTGTAATTATATTATTATTTTGTAATATAATAATAAATCAATTTAAAACTTTTGTGCAAAATGCATGGAAGCACATAAAAGTATGGATTCACAGACAGAGATGCCAAACAAAGAAATAAATAAAATCACAGATCAATTATTTCATGTCTCCAGTAAAACAAAAACTGATTGAAAAATGTGTTTTCCAATACTTCAGTGTTGTCTGCTTATCTCATTGAACAATACAGAACAGAAACCACAGACACACACACACACACACACACACATGCACATATCTCTTCCTTTCCACTTTTCTTCAGTTGTGTGCAAGGAATGTTCTATTTTACAAATACATACATCTATCTGTCTGTCTGTCTGTTTATATCTCTATCGTCATTCAACATCTGTGTTCCATATACTCACATGTGTGTGTATATATATATATATATATATATATCATTATCGCTATCATCATTGTTTAACAATGGTGATGATGATGATGAGGATAATGATATAAGCAAGGAGTGGCTGTGTAGGTGCAGGAGTGGCTGTGTGGTAAGAAGCTTCCTTCCAAACAATGGTCCTGGGTTCAGTCCCACTGTGTGGCACCTTGAGCAACTGTCTTCTACCATAACCTCGGGCTGACCAAAGCTTTGTAAGTGAATTTGGTAGATGGAAACTGAAAGAAGCTTGTCGTATATATATATATATATATATATATATATATATATATGTATGTATTTATGTGTCTGTGTTTGTCTCCCCCACCATCACTTGACAACCAATGTTGGTGTGTTTACGTCCCTATTAATTAGCAGTTCGGCAAAAGAGACCTCTAGAATAAGTACTAGGCTTACAAAAAATAAGTCCTGGGGTCAATTTGTTCGGCTAAAAGGCGGTGCTCCAGCATGGCCGCAGGGAAATGGCTGAAACAAATAAAGGAAAATAAAAGAAAATACACACACACACTCACATACACAAGCACACACACACTCATACACACACACACACACACACTCACATACACACACACACAAGTATATGGAACACAGATGTTAAATGAGGAAATGTATATATATATATATCAGGGACGTGCTACCTTGGTAGGCTAATTAGGCAGTGCCTACCCTGAATAAAATAGACTGATAGTAACATTTTCCTTTTATGGCAAAATATGCACCTAATTCAATAAAATAATGAAGGTTATTCTGATTACTCTGCATAAAATATAAAATATTTTATTTCTTTGTAGATTAGGTAGGCATAATTTTCCCCTGCCTTTCAATCTCAGTATTAAAGCTATGCATAGGACTGCTGTAGTACACATGCTGTGTACATTCCTACAACAATGTTTTCTTTACGCACTATAAAGGCAGAAGTAAATCTGCCTTCAGTCGCATGCCTGTATTTCGCTTATCGCACACATATGCATGCTTTAGTGATAATGAATGCTCAATACTGCATTGGTGGATAAATAATCTTTATTTGTAGATTAACAAAGCAGCCAGAGGTTTAATATGGGAAAGATTTCCACGGTTGTTCAAGTGAATGACATGGAATTGTTGGTATGCTTCTCCATTTTGATATAAACAGGATCCAACACAAACTCAGAGCTATATTGAGCCCCAGTGTTAGCTCTGGTATGATTTCTATGGTTTGATGGCTTTCCTAATGCCAACCATTTTACAGTATGTACTGGATGCTTTTCTTGTGACTCCAGCTCTTGTGAGGTTGCCAAGTGACTTGCAAGATGAAGTAAAGAATGAAAAGGGATAAAAAAAAAAAACCTTGATAAGAGAGTGGGTGTATTTGAGAGGAGGCGTGGTGCTTTATGTCAGGTGTTGAAGGTTAAAGTATGATAGAGGGACAAGAACATGGCTACCTTGCATTATAGAGGGTAAAGGTAAAGTTACCTTATGGGGTTATATTGACTCATAAGGGCCAGTTTCCTGGTTTCATGGTACATAAATTCGCCACCCGGACACAACGCCCATCTGTCGCAGGATTGCTCATTTTTGCCAGCTGAGTGGGTAGGAGCAATGTGAAATGAAGTGTGCTCAAAAACACAACGTGTTGCCCAGTCCAGGAATCAAAACCACAATCTTACAATCATGAGTCTAACACCCTAACCACTAAGCCATGTGCCCCCACATTATGTGAGGGAAGGTGTTTACAACTAGAAGAGAGATAAAAATGGTGGTGACAGAGTGCTAGTGTGTATTCTCAAGGGATAAGAAGGTGAGTATAAGGGTTTGGGAGGGAAGAAAAGGATGGGCAATTCCCTAAGAGTGACAGATGGTTAAAGATTGGGCAAGAGGTGGATATAATGAGTGATGGAAAAGGGTGAAGGTGTGGTCGGTGGTAAATATCAGTATGGAGGGGGGAGATGAGAGGGGTAAAGGTGGCTCAGGAAAGAGGAGGCAACAAGCAGAGGAAGAGGTAGTCTAAATATGCCTGCATCTTTCATTGCCTTGGTATGCAGTGATAGACTTTAAAAATGCCCCACTCTAGGCAATAGTCTTAAGAAAGATTGGTGCTGGGTGTAGCCGAGATTTATCTTTCTGCTAGCAATATAAACAAGAGTGGATTTTGCCCCCCCCCCCCCCAAAAGTCAATATGAGTGGTTCTCTCATAGGAACTACCACAGTATAGCTTGTTCTAATGGAACAACCACGTTTAAGTGGAGATAAATATTATCTTTCAGTATTAATACTGCCTCAGTTGCTAATATATAGATTGATATACTATCCTAGGAAACATAACATTCTTCTTACTAGTTTCATACTTTAATGACTGCAGTAAGACCGAAATGTATAAAGTAGTCATGTTTACAAAAAAACAGAAATATTTAGTTTAGCTAGCATTTCACATTCAGCTTGAAAATGATAGGTTTACATCTCATATGATTCTCTCAGCTCATGTATTACATATAAACTAATATCAATGTTTTGTGATAAAATTATAAAGTCTGGCAAAATTGCCAAAACCTGTTTTGTTTCAAACTACTTAAAAATTAATTTATCTTTCACTGAAGCACTGGCATGTTGGAATGCTAGAACCATAACAAGGAAAATCTTCCCTTTAAAATGAATTTAGTCTTCTAATGCAGTTATTTCATTATTTAAGCCTAAGGAAGAAATGTTGTCTTCATTGTAAAACATCGACTGTACACTAGTGGTTAATGTTCAACAAACAAACATGATTTTAAAGGTTCCTAATGAAAATTTCTCTTGGAATGGATAATACAATCCATTGTTTTGTCTTCAGCATACAATTTTTGTGTTTGTGTTTTTGTGGATTTTTGTGTGTTCTTTTTTACATTCTTGTTTCATGTGGTCAATGTACTGAGGTTAAATTGATTTGTCTTATTGAAACAGGAAAAAACAAACAAAACCACAACTGAAAATATGGTCAGGTAAAAGAAAATTAAACAAGCGGACAAAAAGACTCACACAAAATAAATTAATGGAGTTTTTCCTCTCGTTTTACTCTAGATAATCATTGATTTAGTTTCATTAGTGATGTCTAATCATGCAAAATTTATATAGTCATGTATTATTCTTAGCCGTAGATAACTTTGTCTTACCTATTTGGTGATATCATATCCCATTGTACTTTGTACAGGTTTTGAAAACCATGCCATCCAAAAAATTCCTGTGAAAGATAAAATGCAATAAATAAATCATCATGAAATTAATAAAATATGAACAACAACAAAATGTTCTATTTTTTTTTTATAAATATATATATATTAATAAAAGGAGCTGTTTTTTAAATGTAGTTTTTTATGTTGCAATAAAAATTTGTTTCACATTCATTTCTGCCCATATAAAGGCTAAGAACTTTGGCAATATACTGTGCTTGAAAAGAAGACCCATCAAACCAAATGAAATCATAGTCATAGCAGATACTGGTTTCATGCAAACTGGCACCTGTGCCAATGGAATGTAATAGTACCCGTGCTGGTGGCATGTAAAAATACCTATTACATTCTCAGAGTGGTTGGCATTAGGAGGGGCATCCAGTCATAGAAAACCATGCCAAATCAGACTGGAGTCTGGTTCAGCCTTCCAGCTTACCAGTCCTGGTCAGGCCATCCAACCCATGCCAGTATGGACAATGGACGTTAAATAATGATGATGATGATGATGATGATGATCGATTTGGTTCTGACATGTTGGCAAATTTCTGGGGGTTTTTTTTCACATATTAAAATATGTGCCTTATAAACTGATTAATATAGGATTGGTATCTTTTTCTAATAAGACCTGTTGAGCTGAGTGAAATTGTAGCCATGGCTGATGCCAGTGCCATCTGACTGGCACCTGTACTGGTGACACATAAAAAGTACCGTTCAAGTGTCGGGCCTCATGGAGGCTATGACAGGTGACGGAGATCTTTGGTGCTGTTAAGCAGTCCATCGCAGCTTTATTCAAGAAATAGGAAGAACGAATGAGAGAAAGTTGGGGCGAAAGAGTACATCAGGGGTCACCACCATCACCTGCCAGAGCCTTGTGGAGCTTTAGGTGTTTTCACTCAATAAACATACACAATGCCTGGGCTGGGAATCGAAACCGCGATCCTCCGACTGCGAGTCCGCTGCCCTAACCACTGGGCCATTGCACCTCCACACACACACACACACACACACACACACACACATATATATTTTGATGCCAGTACCCCCTGACTGGCTCCCATGCCAGTGACATGTAAAAAGCATCATCTGAACGTGGCTGATACCAGTAACCCCTGACTGGTTCCCATGCCGGTGGCATGTAAAAAGCACCGTCCAAACGAGATCGATGCCAAGACTGCCTGACTAGCTCTTGTGCTAGTGGCATGTAAAAAGCACCCACTACACTATCAAAGTGGTTGGCATTAGGAAGGGCATCCAGCTGTAGAAACATTGCCAGATCAGATTAGAGCCTGGTGCAGCCTACTGGCTCTCCAGACCTCTGTCAAACCATCTAACCCATGCCAGCATGGAAAACGGATGTTAAACAATGATGATGATGATGATGATGATGAAGATTTCTATACACCTATCTCTGTCTATACATATATATATATATATATATATATATATATGTATATAAATATATATTTATACACACACACACACACACACACACACATTTACATACACACACACGCATACACATGCACAAACATACACGCACACGTGCACATATATATGACAGGCTTTCAGTTTCCATCTGCCAAATCATCATCATCATTATCATCATCATCATCATCATCACTATCATTATCATCATCATAATCATCATCATTATTATTATTATCCTGCTGTCAGAACGTATTCAAAGGAATACAGAATGTTGTATTCAGGATGTGACTTCTGGTGCAAATATCATTTCTAAATTAGCAGCATTAAGACGAAGGTAAAAGGAATACTTTTAGAAAAAAAAAAAAACATGCCTGGTTGTTAACTGTAGAATAATAACAGAGAGCTTTGAGGTTGTAAGAGCAGCAGGTTTCTTTAGCTTTTTTTAATATAATATACAGACTTTTGAAAGATGTGTGCTACAAAGCACTTTTACTCATCTTAGCCATTGAGAAGGTATAAACTGCTAAATCTATTAAAATACAAATAGAATGCTTACCAAACAAGAATAAATCTGAAAATCTACATTTACGCAGATATATATGTGCGTAAAATGCATACAAGGAGCACTCTGTCACCACCATCGTGAAAACCACTGCTACAACCACCACCACCACCACCACCACTACCACCATTGCAAAAACCACTGCTACAACCACCACTGCTACAACCACCACCACCCTAACCACCACTATTTCATTATAATCACCACCACAACCACCACCTCCATCATCAACATCACTACCACCACCACCACCATCTCCATCACCACCACCAATCCCCACCAAAATCACCACCACTACCACCACCATTATCATCATTGTTTAATGACTGTTTTTCATGCTAGCATGGGCTGGACAGTTAGACAGGAGCTGCTGAACCAGAGGACTGCATTAAGCTCCAATGTCTGATTTGGTATAGTTTCTATGGCTTGATGCCTATCCTGATGCCCCCAAAAATTCATTGGATGTACCGGGTGCTTTTTATGTGGCACTGGCACAAATGAGATCACCAATTAACTCACAAGACCCTTCAATTGAGGTGGGAGTGTAGTATTGAAGGAGGTGGCTTTATGCCAGATGAGAGGTTTAAAGTACAACAGAGGGACAGAAACAGGTGTCTTACTGTAGAGAAGAAACATGAGTACAGCAGTTGTAAGAGGAGAAAAGATGTTGGTGAAGGGTTAAGGTTAGGGTGGACCCTTAAGTTACAGGAAGGTAAACATAAAAGAAGTATTCCAGAGGATTGGCTTGGGTAAATAGGTAGGTATGTGCATGAGAATGTGATAGGAGAATGGTTGGTATATTGGTTTCAAATTTTGGCATAAGGTCAGTGATATTGGGGAAAGGGGTAAGTCGACTAACATTGACCCCAGTGCTCAACTGGTACTTATTTTATCAACTCGGAAAGGAGGAGAGACAAAGTTGACCTCAGTGGAATTTGAACTCAGAATGTAAAGACAGACAAAATGCTGCTATGCAGTTTGCCTGGTGTCTGCAAACGATTCTGCCAGCTAGGTTTCAAATCTTGGCACAAGGTCAGTGATATTATGGGAAGGGCCAGGTCAATTACATTGACCCCTGCACTCAACTGGTCCTTATTTTCTCAACCCAAAAGGATGAAAGACAAAGTCGACCTTGGTGGAATTTGAACTCAGTCTATAAAGACGAATGAAATACCATTAAGCATTTCGAATTATTGGGGAGGGGGCCAGTCAATTAGATTGACCCCAGTACACAACTGGTACTTAATTTATCACCCCTGAAAGGATAAAAGGCAAAGTCGACCTCGGCGGAATTTGAACTCAGAATGTAAGGACAGATGAAATACCACTAAGCATTTCGCCCAGCGTACTAACGATTCTGCCAGCTCGCTGTTATATTGCGATGGAGATGGGGGTGAATGCAGTAAACTGTAAATGTGGATGGACTGAAAATTTTTAATAGTCATAGAATATTCATAATTATATTTAGAATAAATTAAATATAATTTGAATATTGTTAAATTAAATTAAATGTTATATGGTTAAATTGAGATAATTTAGCCACATAACAGTATGTTTATCAACGGCACCAAATTTTGCTTTAGAGGAAGTCATAATTTCTTTGTTTCATTGCTGCCATACAAGTGTAATTATTGCAGACAGTGCAAGGAATGTTCATAGACTTCGACTAAATTTTACAGAAATATTCTTCATTAGTATGAAAAATGTGTGTGTGAGTGTAGGTACAGGTGAGGCTGTGTGGTAAAGAGATTTACTTCTCAACCACATGGTCCTAGATTCAATTCCACTGCAGAACACCTTGATAAAAGCCATCTACTTGAGCTTTGTGGGTGTATTTGGTAGGCAGAAACTGAAAGAAGCCCAACATATATACGTACATATACATACACACACACACACATATAAGTAGCAGTTTTTTGTGATGCTTTTATGATGTTTTTGCAGCTTTACTAATAAAGCATATTACTCTACCTCCGGTATTCGAGTACTATTTTTTCCCACCTTGTTTCACATTTATGTGTTTACTTGGGTAAATATATGTATGTATATCTATCTATCTATCTATATATATATATATATATATATATATATATATATGTATATGTATATGTATATATATATATGTATGTACGTATGTATGTATGTATGTATGTATGTATGTGTACATATTTCTATATATAGATATATGCTTTATAATAAAAGCTGCAAAATATTCACAGAACTGCTACTCAGAGTTTCATGTTCCTGTTCTTTGGACAATTAAACTGTCTGACGAACAGTAATGTGAAACTCTGAGTGTCAGTTCTATGAATATTTTGTAGACTTTATAATAAAGTATATTACTCAACTTGTGGGTATTCGAGTACTATTTTTTCCACATTGTTTTGCACATATGTGCCTACTTGTGTGTGTATATATATGTATGTATGTGTATGTGTGTGATTGTGCGTCTTGTCTAGACATAATACGATGGCTGTAAATGAGCAACATTGTCAAACATGTAAGGTTGTTTGTTTCCAGTCTCCTAAGAAAAATCATTGTCTGGCTTTGGGGAAATATTACCTTGCTAGGAAACAGGTGACACTCAGTAACAGGAAGGGCACCCGGCCAGAGAAAATCTGCTCTTACAAATTCTGTGTGACCCATGCAAGCATCGAAAAGTGAACGTTAAATAATGATGGTGATGATGATGATGATAATGCTGCTGCAGCCAAGGATGATGACGATGACGATGACGATGATGATGATGGGGAAGATTTAGCTTTCTCTTAGTTGCAGTCATAATTTAAAGTCTTTCTTCTTAAGACTGAGCAATTTTCGTTATCACATTTTTATTAATATATGATCAGAAATTAAAGAACATATTTAATACAATAAGCAAGTTCTTGCCTAGATTATTTAAGCAATAAAACTAGAGATAAATTTAAAATGTTTCCTTTTCACCGTTTAATTTCTTATATTCATATATTTTAGCCAAAATGTATTTTTAGTCAAAATTTTTCTTTTTCAACAAATCATCATCTCATAATTCTAAAATATTGGACGTTTTACATTTTTATTTCTCCTTACTTGCAGTTTCAGAGTGTAAAATGATTAAACTAACATATTTCTGACAATAAATGCTTCAGTTTCTTTTTTTTTTTTTTTTTCATTTTTCTTGTCAGTATTTCCAATACATGTGTGTATGTGTGCCTATGTATAATGTGGATGTGTGTGTGTGTACCTATGTATAATATGTGTGTGTGTGCCTATATATAATATGTGTGTATGTGTGTGTGCATGCGCACATGACTATGTATATTATATATGTGTGTGTCTGGATATTATATATGTGTGTGTATTTATATTATAAGTACAAGTGTTTATACATAATGCTTATTATATATAAATGTGTTTATATATATATTTAATATATGTGTATGTGTGTGCTTCTATATATATATATCATGTCTGTATGCATCTATGTATATTATATATATATAAATATATATACATATATATATATATATACATATATATATATATATATATATATATATATATATATATATATATACATATATACATACACACATACATACATATATATATATATATATATACATATATAAAATATACATACATACACATATGCACATGCATATGTGTGTATCTCTATATATTATATGTGTGTGTGTATGCGTCTATGTATATAATATATATATGTGTGTGTGTGTGTGTATCTCTGTATATTATATGCAAGTGTGTTTTTGTATACCTGTATGTATTATATAAGTGTATGCGTGCTTATGTATATTATGCATGTGCATGTGTGTGTGTGCATGCGTATGCAAGTGTGTGTGTGTGCATGTGTTGGGTATACTGTTAATTGTATCAATACGTGAGAGGGGATAGTCATTAGTTTGATTTTCATTAAGCTGAAAAGTTAGTTCAAACCCATGTCAAGATTAATGTTTCGGAAATACAGTTATTGAGTCAACAGAACATAGTCAATAAATAAACATATTAATCTACACACACACACACACACACACACACACACACACACACGTATGTGCATATATGAAATTATAATTTGATGGTCTCTGATTTGTATCATACTGAAAGATATAACATAGTTATATGGACACAGGAGTGGCTGTGTGGTAAGTAGTAGCTTGCTTACCAACCACAATGTTCCAGGTTCAGTCCCACTGCGTGGCACCTTGGGCAAGTGTCTTCTACTATAGCTTAAAGCTTTGTGAGAGGAATTGGTAGATGGAAACTGAAAGAAGCCCATCGTATATATGTGTGTGCGTGTGTGTGTGTGTGTGTGTGTCTGTTTGTCCCCCCCCACCATTGCTTGACAACCAATGTTGTTGTGTTCATGACCCCGTAACCTGGCAGTTCAGCAAAAGAGACAAATAGAATAAGTCTTGGGGTCGATTTATTCGACTAAAGGCGGTGCTCCAGCATGGCTGCAGACAAATGACTGAATCAAATAAAAGAATAAAGGAATATATAACTTAATTATATCTATATATGCAAATTATATCAACAGTTGTACTATGAAATCTTCTCTTCTATGAAATTCCTAGCTTTCAGAAAATAAAAAAAATGCCCTACCATTATTAATGGATTGCCAGAAAAATTTGTTTGTTTCCTCCCATTTATTTTAATCCTTATTTTTCATCAACAATTTTAACATATCAGTTAATATATTGGTTTTGAATATTGGCACAAGGCCAACAAGTTCAGGGAGAGGGGTAAATCAATTACGTTGACCTCAGTGCTCAACTGGTCCTTGCTTTATTGACCCCAAAAGGATAAAGACAGAGTTGACCACAGCAGAATTTGAACTCAGAATGTAAGGATAGATGAAATGCCGCTAAGCATTTTGCCCGGCATGCTAACAATTCTGCCAGCTTGTTGCCTTAAAGCAGTCAATTATATACTGTACATTATATACTGTACATTATATACTGTACATTACTAAGACGGCAAACTGGCAGAATGGTTAGCATGCCGGGCAAAATGCTTAGCAGTATTTCGTCTGCCACTATATTCTGAGTTCAAATTCCACCGAGGTTGACTTTGCCTTTCATCCTTTTGGGGTCGATTAAATAAGTACCAGTTATGCACTGGGGTCGATATAATCGACTTATTCCATTTGTCTGTCCTTATTTATCCCCTCTGTGTTTAGTCACTTGAGGGGTAATAAAGAAATAAGAAACGTAAGCACGCAGGGTGAAATGCTTAGTGGTATTTCATCTGTCTTTATGTTCTGACCCTTTTAGGGTCGATAAATTAAGTACCAGTTGCATATTGGAGTCGATCTAATCTACTGGCCCCACTCACCCTAAATTTTGGGCCTTGTGCCTAGAGTAGAAAAGAATATTTTTGAAGGTGGTGAGCTGGCAGAAACGTTAGCACACCAGGTGAAATGTTTGGTAAGAAGTTTGTTTCCTAACTTCATGGTTCTGGGTTCAGTCTCACTGTGTGGCACCTTGGGCAAGTGTCTTCTACTATAGCCTCAGCCAAACCAAAGCTTTGTGAGTGGATTTGGTAGATGGAAACTGAAAGCAGCCAGTCATATAAATATATATATATATATATATATATATATATATATATATATATATATATATATATAGATAGATAGATATGTATATATATCTATGTGTGCATGTATTTGTGTCTGTGTTTGTCACCCAGCATTGCTTGACAACTGATATTGGTGTGTTTATACTCCTGTAACTTAGCAGTTTGGCAAAAGACAGTGATGTAATAAGTACCAGGCTTTAAAAAAAAAATGGGTATTGGGGTCGATTCACTTGTCTAAAATTCTTCCTGGCAATGCCCCAGCATGGTTGTAGCCTAATGACTGAAACAAGCAAATGACGAAAGATAAAAGATTAACATCAATGGACAGACGAATCAATTTATCTGACAACCCAGTATTTTTGTATCAAACACAAGACAAACAAAATGTAAAAAATAAAGACAACATTTTCCGTGGAATGCTATTTCTACACACTTGATAATAAAGAGTAACCAAACCCTTCTCGTTTGTCTTCTTCTTGTTTCTTTCCATTATTAAATACCAAAACAAACCAAAAATATGACCTTCATGCTGAAGCAGCATTAATGTATTGCTTGCATCTTTCAGACACAAAGAACTTCAAAAGACATAACATGGAGGTTTCAAAGGATTGGTTTTCCTAATGGAAACAAACAGCATCAGTTATTTTGGTGGTTTTACACTAAAAAAAAATGTTTAATACTTCTTCCTTATTTGAATCTGGAAAACTGGAAATTATACTCTCGTGTATATTTCACCCAGAAATGGTAGGCATTTTTGTGTCTTGGAAATAAGGTGTCCATCTAGCAGAATTGTTAACATACCAGAGAGAATCCTTAGCTGCGTTTCTTCTGTCTTTATGTTCTGAGTTCAAACTCTGCTGAGGTCCACTTCGGCATCCATCTGTTCGGGTTTAATAAAATAAGTACCAGTTGAGCACTGGGGTTAATGTCATGGACTCACCCCCATCCCACCCCATCCCCCGAAATTGTTGGCCTTGCGTCAAAATTTGAAACCATTATTATATCTTGTAAAGAAGGCAGCAAGCTGGTAGAATCATTAGCATGTGGGGTAAAATGCTTATCTGCATTTTGTTCGCCTTTATGATCTGCATTTTATCTGCCAGGGTTGATGAAATAAGTACTAGTTAAGCACTGGCATTCAATGTAATTGACTACCCATCTCCCCAAAATTTCAAACCTTGTGCATATAGTAGAAAGGATTATCTATGTCTTTGTCGTGTCTCGTCGACACTGTTATGTCCTTCTTTGAACTCACTGTATATGCCACCTTATAACGTGGACTTATTTACAAGGTTATAAAAATACAAATATAAATCAGAAACAACACATAAAAAACAATATCTCTTCTCAACGACTTCTACAACTGCCTTCACAAAGCATCTGTGCACACCACAATGTCCCTCCCTGGCAGTGCACATGCTCCTTTAAAATGGTTTAGGACAGTTGACTTGCTATCCTACAAGGTTGTCAGAATTTCACTACATTTAGAAATAATACATTTCTAATTCTAAATCTCTCAGAGAGATTTATGCAGTAGTGATACAATGAAGTAGTTGTATGCAGTGAACTTAATGTGACAGTCCCCTGAAGGGAATAATATTACTGTTGGTTAGACCTAGGAAACTGCACCACTTCCTGTTGGCCCTGACATTTTTCCTGTGTCCTTATGTTTACAAAGGGGAGACATAAGGACACAGGAAATGTGTCAAGGCCAATAGGAAGTGGTGCAGCTTCCTAGGTCTGACCGACTGTCACATTAAGTTGACAGCATACAACTACTTCTTCACTACAACAGTCTTGTAAAATTAAACCAGCTGAATATATAGCCAATAGTTGAAATTTACAGAAAAACAAAAGACAAAGACAGGTGTATGAACAACAAACAGGTGTATTAGTTTAACACTCAGGAAGTGAGAAAGTCTTTTACGTTTTGAGCCTATGCTC
>NC_142934.1:84451879-84469379 GCF_046866305.1 Octopus bimaculoides | reverse complement strand
TCTCTTTCTCACATACACAACACTCTCTCTCTCTCTTTCTCACACACACAACACTCTCTCTCACACACACACAGACACACACACACACACACACACACTCACACACATATATATAACTGGCTTCCATCAGTTTCCACGAAATCCTCTCACAAGGCTTTGATCAGCCCAAGGCTATAGAAGAAGACACTTTCCCAAGGTGGCACAGAATGGGACTGAACTAACAAACATGTGGTTGAGAAGGAAACTTCTTACCAAACAGCCACACTTACGCCTATGATGAAACATATTAAATCTGGGTTTTATTTTTCCGAGAAAACATACCATAAAATAGGTGTGCGTTTTATGTGAAAATGAATAATTACAGTATATCGGAGGAAATAATTTATATGGTTCCACTAAATATGTGTCTTCTTTACAAGAACGACAAAAATTCCCTTATTTCTTAGTGAATGGGTTCAACTTTGAAATTCTGTCAATCTTGTAAGACTATAATTATGATAATGGAATTGATTTCTAAAAATATCTTGCATAAATGTGGTGATAAGTGGAAAACATATCGAGAAATTAACATGAAGCTAAGTAGTATGGCTTTGTTAACAGAACTGATCAGAAAACATAGTCGTCAAGCCTAGAATATCCATTATGTTTTAACTGTGATGGAGAAGAATTGATGTAAGTGTAAAAGGTCTTGTTAGGCTTTCAGAGAGTAAAATGTTTCTATGTATGTTTATACACACAGACAAAAGGCTGTAGATAGCTAGGTATGTAATATAAGTATGTATATATGTATACATATATACATACATACATGCATGCACACACACACATACATACACAGACACACACATACAAGCACACACTCATTATTAGCTAGCTCAATTGACTGACAGATAAATGGATAGATAGATAGATAGATAAGGCAGTGAGCTGGCAGAAACGTTAGCACGCCGGGCGAAATGCTTAGCGGTATTTCGCATGCCATTGCGTTCTGAGTTCAAATTCCACCGAGGTTGAATTTGACTTTCATCTTTTCAGGGTCGATAAATTAAGTACCAGTTGCATACTGGAGTCGATGTAATCGACTTAATCCCTTTGTCTGTCCTTGTTTGTCCCCTCTATGTTTAGCCCCTTGTGGGCAATAAAGAAATAAGATAGATAGAGTTAGATAACTTTATTGGCCACAAAGCTCTTAATTCTATAAGCATCAATATATATATATATATATATATATATATATATATATATATATATATACAACAGGCTTCTTTCAGTTTCTGTCTACCAAATCCACACACAAGGCTTTGGTCGGCTCAAGGCTATAGTAGAAGGCACTTGCCCAAGGTGCCAGGCAGTGGAACTGAAACCGGAACCATGTGGTTGGTAAGCAAGCAACTTACCACACAGCCACTCCTGTGCCTAACCTGATGTGTTTCTTTCAGTTTGCATCTGCCAAATCCACTCATTAGGCTTTGGTCGGCCTGAGGCTTATAATCCAAGGTTCCACACAGTGGGACTGAACCTGGAAGCATGTGGTTCGGAAGCAAGCTTCTTATCACATAGCCACACATATAATCTACAACAGACTTGAATGTAAATTTCAGAATTCATGATATCAAATACTAAATTCTGCTTTGCTGCATCACACCTATGTTACATTTTGTATACACCTTTCCACTTTAAGAAATGTTTGTCAAATTATACATGAGTGTGTGTGTATGTGTGCATGAGTGTGTGTGTGTGTGTGTGTGTGTGCGCGTGCGCGCGCGTGTGTGCATGCGTGTGTGTGTGTAAACATAAAGTCAGAAGATATGAAAGGTGAATATATATTTGTTTAACCATGAGATTTCCATAGGATTATATATACATGATATTGATTGGTTTACACATACAATTATTTATTTGGTTATTCTAATGCTCTCGAGTCTTCCTTCTTCCTTTCTTTCTTTTTTTCATCTTTCTTTCTTTCTTGCTCTCTCTCTCCCTCTCTCTCCCCCCTCTCTCTCTCTCTTTCTGTCTTTCCTTAATATGATACAATGTTTTTGTTTGTTTTTAATTCCCAATTTTCTTTATTAATATTTTTGTTATTATTCAATCATTTATTTATTTCATTTCTCTAAAAAGTATACATTTTTTTTTTTTTACATTTTTATTTTTATGTCATAAAATTGCTGAAAATTAAAATTTTTGGGGTACTTTTTCTCAATCAAATTTTCTCATATTTGGGTCTTCTTTTTAACAACTATATATGAATATGTATGCGTGTGCATGTGTGTGTGTATAATGTATATATACACATATATTCTTAAATATACACCTATATATATATATACATATATATATATATATCTATGTATATATATATATATATATGTGTGTGTGTGTGTGTGTGTGTGTGTGTGTGTGTGTGTGTGCATGTGTGTGTGTGTGTATACATAATATATATATGTATATATATGTATATATATATATATGTATATATATATATATATATATATATATATATATATATATATATATATATATATATATATATATATATATATATATATGTGTGTGTACATATATATAAATACACACACACAAGCACATGTGTATCTGAGTCTCTATGTGTAAATATATATATATATATATATATATATATATATGAGTGTGTGTGTGTGTGTGTGTCTATATTTAGACGTATGTGTATGTATATTTATGTTTTATGTTACTTTTTTGAGATAGCAATTTGTTCTGATTATACAAGAATTTAAGCCAATTATGTCTTCTCATATTTCTTTAAACAGCTTTTACCATCCAGAGAGTTTCAGAGAATCCGTTGCCATCAAAAAAAAAAAAAGAGAAAAAGTGTAAAAAAAAAAGTGAAGAAAATCCAATATGGAAGCAATTTTCTTCTTCATTCATAGCAAATATAATGCTATGTATTATTATGACAGCCTGTGTACCAAAAACTGCTCCTTATATTTTTTGCAAATTATTAAATAGACATTTTTTTGTGGGTGTTTTTTTTTTGTGTGTTTGTTCTTTAATTTCTGTCTAGGGAATTTCACCTTTTTGGACAATTTCCAAGTCATATAAACAGGTCCACAAGTTTGGATTTGTTGGAATTGCTTACAGACATTCTTAATTTCTCATTTTTGGATGTCAGTGTGTGTGTGTCTGTTGCTTCCAGAGTCTTTCTTTCTTCTCTTCTTTCTTTGTTTCTCTTTGTTCTTTCTTTCTTTCTTTCTTTCTTTCTTTTTCCTTCCTTTCCTTTTCTCTTTCTTTCCTTCTTCCTTCCTTCTTTTTCCCATCCACCCACCCTTCTTTCTTTCTTTCTTTCTTTCTTTCTTTCTTTCTTTTTTCTTTCTTTCTTTCTTTTTCCTTTCTTTCTTCCTTCCTTCCTTCCTCATTTCTTGACTTCTTTTACCTATTATTTTATTCTTTGCTTTTTCCCTTTTATTTTCACTTATCCCTCTCTCTCTCTCTCTCTCTCTCTCTCTCCCTTTCTCTCTCTCTCTCTCCCTACCTCCCCCCCGTTCATCCATACTTACTTAAGCCTTTCCTCTTTTTATCGACCATATCCCATCAATGATTTTTTCCCTCCTCCCCACTCTTCTTGAATCTGGGCTGTCTTTTCTACTTCTCTCCACTCAGATCCCAGCATTTTCAGCTCAACCTAACTATCCCATCTCCTGCTATTTTGGGGGCATCCTCACTTCCAGTTCCCTTTTGAATTCCATGTCATAAACCTGACATGCAATATCAGATGATGGGTTCCTTTTGGATTTTGCTGCACCACATCATGTGTTACTCTGAATGAAGGCCCACCTCTCCCAAATCTCTTTGATTTATCATTGATGCTTCTGTAGCTTTGCTCTCTTCCTAGGTAGGTATATTCTTTTCTACTCTAGGCACAAGGCCCAAAATATTTTTGGGGAGGGGGCCAGTCAATTAGATCGATCCCAGTATGCAACTGGTACTTAATTTTTTGACCCTGAGAGGGTGAAAGCAAAGTCGACCTCGGTGGAATTTAAACTTAGGACGTAAAGACAGATGAAATACCTCTAAGCATTTCGCCCAGTGTGCTAATGTTTCTGCCAGCTTGCTGCTTTTTAGGTAGGTATATTGACCCAACACAAGCCTAGGGGAAGAGGAAGTCCTTATTCACCTGGCCTTTAACCATTGACTTGTCAAACATAAGAGGCCCTAATAGGGACTTGCAACCCACCAATGTAACCCTTAGGGTCATTGAAACAAACCACCACTCCACTACAAGAGCTGGAGTTCATACACACACAGTCATATTTACCATTTTACTAATTAGAAGGAATGCAATTCTATCATTTAATATTTAATTCCATTCTAAGGCAGCAGGCTGGTAGAACTGTTAGCATGCTGGGAAAAATACTTAGTGACATTTTGTCTGTCTTCACATTCCGTGTTCAGATGCCACTGGGGTCAGATTTGCTTATCATCCTCTCAGGGGTTGATAAAATAAGTACCAGTTGAGCACTGGGGTTGATATAATTGACTTATCTTCTCCCTAGAAATTACTGGCCTGGTGCCAAAATTCGAAACCAATGTATAATTCCATTCTACTTGTAGACCAGACTGAATGTAGTTCTACAAGTTCGAATGAATGACATTGTTCCAATTAGGAAGACTATTGTTGTTCCCGATTACCATTGTTCACAACTTGTATTGAACTGCCTTTCCCAGAAATCCTAAAAATGTAATGCCTAGGAGAGATTTGTCTTGCTTAATGCAAGACACAAAGTCAATTTCTGAAAAGGATATGGAAAAATTGATTCAATTGATCCTAACGTATTACTGATATTTTTGTAGTTGCAATAGTGGTGGTGGTGGTGGTTAAATTGACTTGAAATCAATGCTGATACAATCAAGACTCAGAATTTGGGAAGAAATAATACCAAGTTTACCAAATAAATCAATAACATTTAGTTTGGTTTTCTGTTTCTTCCAACTCACATATAAAAATTAACATGAATATATATGTGTGTGTGCGTGTGTGTGTGTGTGTGGTGTGTGTGTGCATGCGTGTGTGTGTGCATGTGTGTGTGTACAGATTTATACATACATATATACACACACAACACACACACGTACACACACACATTCACATATATACACACCCATATACATGTATGTATATATATGTATGTATATATATATATATATATATATATATATACAGATTTCCGACCTACACACATATATATATACACACACATATATACATATATATATACACATACATACATGTATATATGCATATACATACACACATGCACACACATACATATATATACATATATAATACGCTTATAATATGAATGCATTCATATGTATCCATATGCCCGTATACATTTGCATGCTTGTTTGTATATAGGTACATGTATCTATATGAGTGTATATAGGTACATGTATCTATATGAGTGTATATGTGTATGCATATATACATACATATATATAGATGCATATATACATGCATGTAAGTATATATGAGAGCAATGCCTTTAAGTGATCCTATCACCCACTAACACTTATTTCCTCCTGATATTTATTTTATTGATCTCCAGCTATTGAATTTCTAAGTTATGGGTTTTACTGTAAAGACAGAATGCGCAACACCATTTTACAACAATAAGCATAAACACAGATACAGTATATATGTATTAGGACAATTACCCACCTTGGACAATTCCCACACCACTTGGTTAATTACACCCTAGGACAATTACTACCCTTGGTTAATTACACCCTCTCCAATATATTAAGAAGTTTTAAATCATCATCTATTGTCCTCAGGGGTAATTGACCCCATGACTTATTTTTTGTAAGCCTAGTACTTCTTATACCGGTCTTTTTTGCCGAACTGCTAAGTTACGGGGACATAAACACACCAGCATCGGTTGTCAAGCAATGTTGGGAGTGGGAGACAACCATAGACACACACACACACATACACACACATATATATATACAATGGGCTTCTTTCAGTTTCCATCTACCATTTCCACTCACAAGGCTTTGGTCGGCCCGAAGCTATAGTAGAAGACATTTATTTGCCCAAGGTACCATGCAGTGGGACTGAACCCAGAACCACATGGCTGGTAAGCAAGCTACTTACCACACAGCCACTCCTGTGCTTATATATGTATATATGAATATATATACACATATGGTTAGATAGATAGATAGATAGATAGATAGATAGATAGATAGATAGATAGATAGATAGATAGATAGATAGATAGGGATATAGATATAATTATGGGTGCAGGCTTGGCTATGTGGTAAGAAGTTTGCTTCCCAGCCATATGGCTTCAAGTTCAGTCCCGCTCTTTGTTACCTTGGGCAAGTGTTTTCTACTATAGCCTTTGGACAAATAGAAACCTTGTGACTAGATTTCGTAGACAGAAAATAAAAGAAACCTTTTGTACATATGTATGTGTGTGTGTGTGTGTGTGCTTGTATGTCATGCATTAGACTGTTTGTATTTGTCCAATATTGGTATGGGAGTATGAAGGATCAAAATTTTAAAATAGCAAAGACAAAATATTGTAAAATCTATTTATTGGTTTTACATTTAAGGTCATAGATAATGAATCAAACTAAATTACATTTAGAATTTGTTCGTTATTTTCATTTTACATTTAAAAAGAAAGACATACATATATAGATATGTGTATGTGTGTGTGTATATATATAATATATGTACATATATATATATATATATATATATATATATATATATATATATATATATACATGAATGTGTATGTATGCATATATGTGTATGATATATATATATATATATATATATATATATATATATATATATATATGTATATATATGTATGTATGCATATATGTGTATGTATATATATATATATATATATATATATATATATATATATATACATACATACATATGCATACATATATTTATACACACACATTTGTACATATTCATAGGTAACTACATATATACACACATACATAAATGCAAATACATAAGTACTTTTGTATGTACATAAATACATACACACACATACACGCATACACACATGCCAACACACATACCCAAGCACGCATACACACACACACATATACATGCATATACAAATACACATGCATACATACTTACACACAGATACATAAATATATACACACACATACACACACACACACACACACACACACACATATATATATACACACCCGCATATACATACAGATATACATACATATATGTACTATCTTAAATGAAAATTATTACGTTAGATTAAAAGGTCAGCCGAAATTATTGTTCTATAATGTAGAAAAATTTGAAAGAAGTTGCAATCTAGCCTAACTTTTGTGTCTTATTTTATGAGATAATATACATCACTGATAACTTTGTAATGGGAAATATTTTTAAAAAATGTATAATTTTAAATCAAGGAAACTAATTTATTTTTTGCCTTTACTGAATGCCAAGCCATAATTAAAACTGGTAACTCTATATTCAGCTGTCATATTAATAACATGTACCTCATTAACAAAGTAAAATATAGTAAAAAAGACGTAGAAATATGTGCACGCATACTTCCATGCATACACTCAGACATATAAGCACACAATTATGTATATGTGTATATATATCTATCTATCTCTCTCTATATATATACATATATATATATATATATATATATATATATATATATCAATATGTATACGCACATTTATACATACACACTCGCATATAAATAAACAGACACAAACGTATTTGTATATATGCATGAGCTCGTATTTGTGTATATGTGTGTTATGTATATATACATACTTGCATACATACCTACACACATATCTATATGTACATACATAAATATGTACACACACATACACATATACACACATAGAGACACATAAATATTTATATATATATATATATATATATATATATATATAAATATATATGTATATAAATACATATATTTATATTTCACTCTCTGTCTCTCTCTCTCTATATATATATATATAAATGCGCATACATATAAATGTTTGTATGTATATATATTACGTATGCATATGTATGTATGTATGTATGTATGTATGATAAGCAGCTTGTTTCCCAATCACATGCTTCTGAATGTAGTCTCACTGCATACCATCTTGGCCAAGTGTCTTCTACTATAGCCTCAGGTCGACCAAAGTCTTGTCAGTGGATTTGTTAGACAGAAACTGAAAGAAGCCTGACACATGTGTGTGTGTTTGTTTGCCTCTCCACGCCCACCACCATTTAGCAGTCAATGTTGCTGTTTACCGCCCTATTATCTAGCAGTTTAGCAAAAGAGACAAATAGAATAAGTACGAAATTAAAAAAAAAATGTACTGCAGTCAATTCATTCAACCATAAATTCTTCAAGGTGGTGCCCCAGCATGGCCACAGTCTAATGTTAGTATAATTTCTTTCTTTTGTGCTATGGTTAAATTCTTAGGGCATTTATATATGCATACGGTGTGTTTAGGGGTGTAACACGTGTAGGGCCTTATGTTGGGGATGGGGTGGGGTGGGGGTGAGAAATTAACCCCCGCTCAGTTCGTTTCATTGTCGTTTTCACAGCAACCATAAACCAAATGTGTCTGTTCACCTCCGACAATAGAGAGCAGTCACCATATTTCATTTGATAATGGCTACCTCTGAAGAGTGCAGGGTTACATAATCAGACTGTTACTTAATACTCCGTTGAACCCCCTAGTGTGAAACAGATTGGTAAAATCAGCTATAATGGATATATAATACTGTACACTTCGATTAATACACCCATTCTTCTGACAGATACATGAGTGCATTCTTTCCTGACTTATGGACTTTTAGACGGCTTGCACACACACACACACACACACACATTTATATATACATACATATACATATAAATATACATATAAATATACACATACATACATATATTTATAAATATATATGCATATAGATGTACATACACACACATACATGTATATATATATATATATATATATATATATATATATATATATATATATATAGATATATATTTATACATATATATACATGTAACATACATACATATACATACATTTGCATACACACATTCATGCATGTGATTTGCTCATAAGAAACCTGTTGCCAATAGTATATTCTTTATTAATTACAATATTAAAAAGATAAAATAGGTCTGCAGTGGTATTAGGTATGAATGTAGTTATACAACAATGGCAACTAGTGGGATATCCACAAAAGAAATGATGATATCAACAAGATGCTTATTGAAGAAAACAATATCAGGCTGCTGTATATTCATGACTGCAAGTGCATGTGCTTGTATGTACAGTAATAACATCATTTTATTAACATATTTTCTCTTCATTATAGCAAAAGAATATTAAAAAACAAAATTTCTCAAAAGAATTTGAAGGAATTTTACTGAAGTCTTTTTTTAGGTTTTTTAAAATTTTTTTTATTTTTTAAATTTTTTAATTTTTTTTTTTTTTTTAGATATTTTTGTAAATTTCTAAAAAAGAATTTCTTTTCATATTTTGTTTAAAATCTTTCTAAAAATATAAAATTTCAATAGCGATTTTTCAAGCATCTTCTTTTTGATTATGCCTACTTGTATTTTTAATTTAACATAAAAGTAATTTTCTGCTTCAGCAAGTTCTAGTGATGTGTTGATGCGAATACGAAACGAAGGACAAATACTTGAATGGTTAGGCAGGAAAATATATATTATTTGGAGCAGAATCACTTGTGATTCATCATGAGTTAATTTGTTTAAGACGAGAAATTGAAGTAAACAACTTTGGACAAAATAATCATTCATTTTCCCTACTCATTTATTAACATTTTGCTGAAGAATTCCAAGGAGCAGAACAAAAAAAAAAAAAAAAAGAATAGATAAAAAGTTTGCAAATATAGCTGATTACTGTTTTCATACTAAAATATCTTCACGAACATAGATGCTTCTAAAGATGTCCACCTGAACTAACATAAAAAGCAGAAAAAATTGACAACAGATAATGAAGAAAGTCATAACATTTCAGACATTTTTGCTCACTTCTAAGCAAATTTGGGAATTATTTAAGAAACTCTCCGCTTGTTACAGCGCACTTAATTAGCTGTTCTTTTCTTGGGGAAAATACCAGGAAGGTATGGATGGATATATATGGAGGGGAAGAGAGATGTAAGAAGAGGGAGTTTATTGGAATATAAGAAGAAGGGGCTGTAAACTGGAGAAAGGGAAAAGCCACATGAGGAAAGGACGGAAAACAGCTGTTCGAGTATATCTAGAGGGGTTGGTATTGGTTTCCCTTTGACTGCTGTTTGACAAAAGGTAATTGAAATTGAATTTCAAGCATTCCATTAATTAAGTCTGCCACAAGTGATAGACAACCCCATAATGGAATTTGCTAATTTACTCTAGAATAACTACAATTTAGATTTCGCTGTGTTTACATCAAGGTTTTCCTCACTGAAATGTTAAGATGAACAGTTACTTTTTTTGTTAGTAAAATCTGTTTTCATGAACTATCAATTAACAGAATGCTAAAATATTAAGTTTATCAATTGGTTTTGCAATATTCCTGATGTGAAATCCTGTGTTGAAACAGATATTGTTACATTTCGGGATGGTCATTTTATTTATTACCTCCGCCTTAACGAAGGCAGAGGTATTGTTTTCTGTTGTGTTTGTTTGTCCATACTCTCTCTTTACTCTTTTACTCTTTTACTTGTTTCAGTCATTTGATTGTGGCCATGCTGGAGCACCACCTTTAGTCGAGCAAACCGACCCCAGGACTTATTCTTTGTAAGCCTAGTACTTATTCTATCGCTCTCTTTTTGCTGAACCGCTAAGTTACGGGGATCTAAATACACCAGCATCGGTTGTCAAGCGATGTTGGAAAGACAAACAGACACCCAAACACACACATATATATATACATATACATATATACAACAGGCTTCTTTCAGTTTCCGTCTACCAAATCCACTCACAAGGGATGAACCTGGAACCATGGACAAAATATCTCAAGAACCGCTGAATGGATTTGGATCAAACATTCAGGGATGTTTGGCCTCATGACTGGCATGAACTGACTAGATTTTGGGATTGATCCAGTACCAGACAAGGATTCCAGATTATTTTTCCTGTTTTTTCACTTAAAATTTGAGAGTGGTTGGGTTCATTTGTTTGTGAGAGCAGTCAAGTTTATTTCAGATATCCCCATTTTAATAATCATCTTTGGCTAATCGTTGAGAGGACGTTGGTGTTGCCTTGGCAGAGGTTTGCGCTCTCTGAGTGCTCTTATTTATTTATTTATTTATTTGTTTGCCAAATAAAAACATGCACTATATATGTTTTTTCTTCACTTGTTTATTACTGGTCTAATTTGTTTTATGTCAAAGAATAGAATGGAATAAGTGGAGCAAGAACACACACGAAAATGGAAAGTGTCACTGAAGTGGTCACAGATGTGTGACAAAAGATTTCTGGACAATGGACATAAAACAAATTAAACCAGTAATAAAATATAACATATAAATATAACAGTGCCATCACTTTGTTATAAATTTGGAACTCAAGAAAATCTGCTGATTCAAATAAGAAATAGTCTCTTAGTTAATATATTTTATAGAATATATATTTATTTGTTATGAAAAATATTTCTGAGACATTGGAAATAGTTTTTTTGTGCTTATCTTCACTGTGAAGCACTTTTGTTTGTATTATTATCTTTTGTCTTGGACTTCATGGGTTCTTCAAAGAATAGATTGTGTTCATTTTGTTTTACACACACACACACACACACACACACACACACACACACACACACACATACACACACTCATCCACACACACACACACACATATATATATATATATATATATATATATATATATATATATATGTACACACATATATATATAAACATGTATATACATATATATATTTATATATACATATATATGTTTATACGTACATACATATATATACATATGTTTATACGTACATACATATATACATATGTATATACATACATATATATATATATATATATATATACATATGCATATATATATATATATATATATATATATATATATATATATATATATATCTGTACATATATATATATAAAAATATAAGTATACACACATATATGTATGTATACACACACACACACACACACACACACACACACACACACACACACACACACACACACACACACACACACACACACACACACACACACATATATATACATGTGTGTGTATGTATATATATATATATATATATATAGGCACACACATATATTATGTATATATATGTATGTATGTATGTATGTATATTAATGTCTGTAATTTTGTCCTTTATCTCTGTGTGAAATGCCAATGTTTTACATTGCTCTATGTCTTGTGATTAAATTAAGAATCTAGACATTTCTCAGTCGAAGTCAAGATTTGTTTGTGTCTTATTGATCAAAAAAATTGTACTTTATAGTTGAAGGGAATCTTTATGAAAACAAATTTTTCTTCTTAGCTCCATTAATCAGCAAAACTGCTGACAAAATCAAAAGACAAAAAAAGAAACCTTTTAGTTTTCATATTTGTTATATTAAGAACAATATAAAAGCTTTAAAAAAAAACAAATAATAATAACCCCTAGAAACTTACATTGAAGTTGTAGAAGTATATTTTATTTTACAACACCTTTTGACAAGATAATGTCAGAAGTATGAAAGATTTCTGGCAACATAAAAAATGGTTTTTAATAACATATCTCAGCAAAATTTACTTTTTTCTCAAATTTCAGAACAGGTTTGCATTATGAGTATTTTAAAATAAGAAAATTATTTATTTGAAAGTATATTCATCTGATTCAGCAAACATCTTCTCAAAGAAAAATAAATACCAAATTCCATTGCAATGGCTTTAGAAAGATTAATTCACAAAGATTATCCTATTTTCTTATGAGTAAGTCAGACTCCTAATTTAGTCTTAAATTTTGGTACAGATTTTTTTTTCCTTTCATAGATTTAGCTTTACCCTTTTTATAAGTTGCACACCAGTTCTTTTCATTCAGAGCTGAATAGAAAATAATGCAGCTTATTCATGAGATAATATGGTATGTCAATATAGTCATAATGTTACAGAAAAACCAAGCTTTGTTGTAGCAGAAAAATCACAGAAAGTTCATAGAAATTTTTTAAATATCTATCTTATCAAAAAATTAACATTACAGTATGCAGAAGAATTTCTCTATAAGTTTAAACCATTCGTGACAAAATGGAGATTAACATTATGTGTGTATATATATATATATATATATATATATATATATATATATATACATATATACATAGACATACATACATATGTATGCACATATATGTATATATGTGCATACACACACACATAGAGATACAGGAAAATAGATAGATAGATTGATAGATAGATAGGTATAGACATACATATACTTACATGTACACACATACACACACATACACACACACACACACACACACACACACACACACGAACAAATACATTTCTTTGTGAGGAGTTTAGAAAGACCTATTCAACACTGTGATAATATCACAAAGATTATTTCACTATCGTCATAATATAAGAAAAAAAAAGTTAACAATAAAATAAGAAAGTGTTTTATATATTTATAGATGGCAATTTTTTTGTTTATTTATTTATTTATTTATCTATTTATTTCTGCCAAATGAACACACATACTCTATATTGGTTCTTCACTTCAGCTTTGTTATTATTATTCTTATTTAGTGTCCTTTGTCTGAAATCTTTTGTCATACATCCTGCGACCTTTTCAGCAACTCTCGTGTGTCCTGTCCTGTTTAGTCCATTCTCAGAAAATGGACTAAACAGGACAGGAGGAGATACATGGGATGGAGTATTACTGAAGAGGTCACAGGAAGTGTGACAAAAGATTTCAGACAATGGACAATAAAATATGAATAATAATAAAGCTGAAGTGAAAAACAAGTGTGAGTGGCTGTTACCAGCCACATGGCTCCAGGTTCAGTCCCACTGCATGGCACCTTGGGCAAGTGTTTTCTACTATAGCCTCGGGCTGACCAAAGCCTTGTGATTGGATTTGGTAGACAGAAACTGAAAAGAAGCCCGTTGTATATATATATATGTATGTATGCGTGTGTGTATAGTTTGTGTGTCTGTGTTTGTCCGCCCAACATCACTTGACAACTGATGCTGGTGTGTTTACGTCCCCGTAACTTTGCGGTTCGGCAAAAAGAGACCGATAGAATAAATACTAGGCTTACAAAGAATAAGTCCCGGGGTCGATTTCCTCGACTAAAGGCGGTGCTCCAGCATAGCCGCAGTCAAATGACTGAAGCAAGTAAAAGAGTATTATATAATAAAAGCTTTTATTTAACAAATAATCTTCAAGTATGACATCAGATTAATGCTTAGTTATTTCTTGTATAAACAATAAGGATCCTTTAGACAAAGCCTGTATTATGATTGGGGGCCCAGGAGTGAAGGATGTGATCTGTTCCAGGCAATACTTTTATAGGCATGGCACTTTTGGGTCTGCAGTATAAGCCTGTACAGAGGCAGGGACCGTGGAGAGTGGGGGTAGTAAACTCTAAGACTAAACCAGGCAGTGCATACACTAAGCCACTCTAATATTCATAGTAATTTTTCTCAGAGTCAATTTCTTAAACAGTCAGTCCTTAAACAGTACCAAACTTGGAGTGGAGGCGCAATGGCCCAGTGGTTAGGGCAGCGGACTCGCAGTCATAGGATTGCAGTTTCGATTCTCAGACCGGGCGTTGTGAGTATTTATTGAGCGAAAACACCTAAAAGCTCCACGAGGCTCCGGCAAGGGATGGTGGTGTACCCTGCTGTACTCTTCCACCACAACTTTCTCTCACTTTTACTTCCTGTTTCTGTTGTGCCTGTAATTCAAAGGGTCAGCCTTGTCACACTGTGTCACGCTGAATATCCCCGAGAACTACGTTAAGAGTACATGTGTCTGTGGAGTGCTCAGCCACTTGCACGTTAATTTCATGAGCAGGCTGTTCCGTTGATCGGATCAACTGGAACCCTTGACGTCATAAGCGACGGAGTGCCAACAACAAAAACAAGTACCAAACTTGGTACTATACATAATTCATAGCATATAATGATTACTAACATTTTTTTTTTTAATCAGGCAATTCTCAAACAATAACTCAGAAAAGATCTAGCTAGACTGGAGCTAAATTAAATTAGAACAGTAAGCCAATGTGCTATTGTTAGGTCTTTGTTGTAGATTTGGTATAACAATGAATAAACTACTTACTGAGTCTTGGAAATAAGAGAAAACTCTGTTAGGATGATACGAAAATGAATTTTGCGAAGAAAAGAAAGATATTCAAAAAAGTTAAGTGCATCTACTAAAAATAAGATATGTCAGTGGATTGTATAGAAAAAAGAAAACTGCATATAATAAATATATATATATATATATATATATATATATATATATATATATATATATATATATATATAAATATATATGCACACACATATATATACAACTATATATATGTATATATAGATACATATATATATACACACACACATACACACACACACACACACACACACACACACACACACACACACACATATATATATATACACATACATATATACATACATATATTTATATATATATAAATATACATATGCATCATACTACACATGTGCATACTCACATATATAGATAGATATATTGTTTATATATTATATATGTGTGCATAAATACATACAGACATACATATGAATATACACACACGCATATATATCTACACAAACACATAATACATAAACATGTATACACACAAGTATACATATACATATATATACACATATATACATATATATATATAAATAGATATCTGTGTGTGTTTGTGTATATATATATGTGTGTGTATATATATCTATATCTATATATATATATATATATGTGTGTGTGTGTGTGTATGTATATATATATATATATAAATATATACACAGATATGCATGCACACACACACACACAAACACACATACACACAGTCACCCACACACACACATATATATATATAGTAACTTATAAATGTAATTCTACTTTTGCCGTCTATTTTACCATTCTTTTGTTATTTCGATTCAAAAGTATTTGAGGAAATGTAAATACATGTTTACTCCCATTCTTTGTGAGAATAACTGTGACTGCTTTTACCATGTGTGTGCTAATATATGTGCAGTATATCCAAATATTCCTCTACATAAATATATGGGGCGCTCCTAACACCTGTATATTTGCATATGGAAATTAAGGGAAATAAAAATAGGACTGTGGATAATTTAATTTAATGTATTGATTCTTTAAGGATGGCAACAAATTATAGGTTTGTAAGTCTTTTATAAATGTGCAACCTTACATAGAAATTTCTATGGAAATTGCAAATGAAAATAGAATACGATATTCCAGCTCACCATAAGAGTTGAATAACGTGTAGCAGTTTAGGTAAGTGTCTTTCACTCTAACCTTGGCCTAATGAATGCCGTGTCAGTTAATTTGGTGCGGAAACTGTATGGAAGCCTGTCATATATACATATAGATGTGAAGGCTTGTGGCTTAGTGGTAGAGTATTCAGCTCACAGTCATAAGGCAGTGAGTTCAATTCCCGGTGATGTGTTGTGTCCTTGAGCAAGACACTTTATTTCACATTGGTCCAGTCCACTCAGCTGGCAAAAATGAGTAGTACCTGTAATTCAAACGGTCAGCTCTGGGGACACAAACAAACCAACACCAGTTGTCAAGTGGTGGTGAAGAAGGACAAAGACACACACACAAACATACACAAACATGTACACGCACATACAAACACATGCACGTGCACACACACAAGCATGAATACATTCATGCATAAACACACATGCACGCACACACAAAGATGCACACATATACACACGCACACACACATTCATACAACATGCACACACACACAAACATGTATGCACACACGCATGCACACACTCAAACACACAAAGATGCACACACATACACATGCACACACATTCCCAGACACACACACTCACACAACACACACACACACACACAAACATGTACACACAAATGCATGCATACACACACACACACACACACACAAAGATGCGCACACACACATACAGGCACACAAAGATGTGCACACATACACACACAGAAATATGTGTACATACACACAAAGATGTGCACACGCACACACACACACACACACATCAAGTACTTCAATGTTGATGTAATTCAGGCTGAGATTTCTCCAAAAACATGGCATGGCTGTGCAGTTAACATACTTAGGTCCTAACCTCACGGTTGCAGGTTCAGTCCCACAGCACGGCACCTTGGGTGAGTGTCTTCTACTATAGCCTTCGGTTAACCAAAGCGTTGT
>NC_142934.1:84436879-84446879 GCF_046866305.1 Octopus bimaculoides | reverse complement strand
AATATTGATTGATTGCGTGCAAAAATAAGCAATTTCTGTTTTTTGCCAGAAAACCAGGGACTAAATTTGATTAAAATTTGTCCTGTTTGTGTTTGCTTTCTTCTTTCTTTCATTTTTTTTTTGTGTGTGTGTGTGTGTGTGTAAAAATGGGATGATGTAAAGGAATTGTAACTCAATATGTATTGTTTTTAAAAACCATTATGGCGTCTTCTTTCCTTAGATTCAAGACTGACTTCAATCTTCTCTTTACTTATTTTGTACATAGTTTTCTTTATAACCAGTTTTCTGTTAATTTTCAGTGAAACAAAATTAAATGAAGAAAAAAAAAGCAACAAAGAAAAGAAAATTCTCTGTTTTTTTTAATAAAATAGTTTAAATGTATTTAAAATGCATTTCATTCAAATAAACAATCTATTCTTTCAGGAAAGCTTTTAATGTCAGAATTGATCAAACTATTTTCTATGTTAATTAATAAACATTGTAGCAGAGTTCATCTACTACTAGATTCCATTACTTGAAGTTTTTACCATTGCCTCATATCTTTTGTTGATTCCAAAAGGAATCACTCCCTATTTGGGTAACTAAAGAAAAAAAATAAGAAGAAAAACAAGCAGAAAAATCAGCCTAAACCACGTTCCAAAAACAAAACTGATACTTCTTCAAATCCCCCAAAATTCTTCATTCCTCCACTGAAGATGGTAAGAACATGAAAACTGAAATGGCAGACGAGGGAGAAAAACTCAGTATGGACAATGGCTTGGAATGACGGCAAGGTGTAAGGTGTATGACAGTAAGGAGCATGGCACATCTAGAGCACTCTCTTGACAGAATACAGATACGTGGCCTGGCTCTGTTGACATTTGTACATAATTGCACATCCAATCATAAAGTCTTATCATTTACCTCTGTCGCCTTTCTTAACATGACTCATTTAATGTTATCTTTTATTGTTTTCTTGTTTCATTCATTGGACTGTGGCCCTGCTGGTGCTGCACCTTGGAGGGTTTTAGTTAAACAAATCGGCCCTAATGCTTATTTTCAAGGCTGGTACCTTTTCTGTCATTTCTCTTTTGTTGAACTGCTAGGTTATGGGGACGTAAAAATATCACCACCATTTATCAAGAGGCGATAGAGGACACAAAGACACATACATACGTGTGTGTGTGCATATATATATATATATATATATATATATATAGAGAGAGAGAGAGAGAGAGAGAGAGAGGGGGGAAGAAAATAGATAAAGGGTAGGAAAATTAGAGAAATTTTCTACCAGTGGCTAGCATGCATAAAATAGTTAATAGGCAACATATTTTTCATAGAAAATTAGTGTACATTTACATACAAAAGAGGTGTAGGTACAAGTGGTAACTAGTGAAAATGTTTTTATTTTTCATACCCTTCGAAATTACACTTAACCGTGGTTTGGGCTTTATATATATATATATATATATATATATATATATATATATATATATATACTCTTCTTTTTCAGACTGGAGCGAACACGTTACAATGAAGTAGAGAAATTTGAAAAGACAACACGAAACCGGTTATTTCTCAAAATATAATGTTTATATACCAAAAAGATATTATAACATTTTTCTAACATTTTTCTGACATAATTTAAATATATACTTTAAGTTTTTTCACTCTTATTATCTTTTATACATCCAACCACGTGCTTTCACATACCAACTTTCTCACCTATATATATATATAGATAGATAGATAGATACATACATACATACGTACATATATATAACTTAGTTATAAGCATTTCTATAGAATCAAGGCACATTAACACGTGTAAGACGCCAGAAAATGGCTAGGTAAAACCACATAGAGCTCATGGTGAAATAAATCAACATTCAAGTGCTAGAACGATACGCCATTAGTGTTTACTACTTTTACATTCATGCACACACGCACACGCATGCACACGTGCACACACCCACCTACATTACATAACTGGCTTCCTCACAGTTTCCGTTTTACAAATTTACTCCACCAGACAATGGTCAGCCTAGAGTTACAGTGAAATACTTGTTGCAGTGCAGTGGGACCGAACCCAAAACCACCTGCCTGCAAAGCGAGCATCTTAACCACACCGGCCACACTTGCGTTTAAGATATTTGTTTGTTTCCCTTTTTATTCTGAATCGGCAGAAATTTCCGAAGCCAGCTTGGAAACATCAAAGATTCAAAGGTATTTTTTGTTGTTGTTTTTCTTTTTTATGTAAGAAATTATTGTAATAAAAAGGATGTTAATGTTCTTTATTATCACTTATATTCTGAATATAAGTTATAACAAAAAGAGATCTAATATCGGACAATCGTTATATAAATATTGAAATTTGTATTGGATTCTTATCTAAGAAATACGACCCATACGTATATTGCGAGATAACATTTTGATATTCATCCCAAGATGGATGAGGAAACATCAAATGATTGTATTTCCAGCTTGTTATCATTATTATTTCGGTTTTCTTTTCTTTTTCGGCTTATCTTTACATCTAAAATAACAACCTTCTTTATATATTGCTTAAGCAAACTGGCCGATGTTTTTCTCATATTTTTGCACTCATCCAAAAGTCGACCGAATTCGTAATAGTAAATGAATGTGGAGTCATGTACATATTGTAGACATTTCCTTTCATTTGCTATACAGATTTTTCATTCGTGATGTTTCTCCTACGCTTTCGTTTGTTACATTGCCACAGGGATTGTTCTAAATACTTTTCAATCCGTTCAGTTTGCCCCTACTTTCTTTGATCAACGTGGTTGATCTTTCCTTGATTTCGTTGTAAGACAAATAAGACTACGAGTTTAATTGCTTCAGAGACATGCATGGTTTTTTGTGCGTGTCTGTACCCCTCACCTACCTACACACACACACACACTTAGAGTACCAGATAAAACAAAATATATTGTGATTTTTGGTTACGTTCAGAGTTCAAATCCCACCCATATCCACCTTCCGTTTCACTTTTACTAGGTCAATGAATGAATGAATCAAGTACAGTGTACTTTCGTTAAAATCGTTTTAGTAAGGGAGAAAGGTGTCCATTTTAAACGAATATTCGATTTAATAGATGCTAAGAGGTAACCGTATACGAATATAATATTGAAATTACATGCGTTATAGTGTATAGGATATTGAAATTATAACACTGCACGCTGACCACAATAAACAATAACAGAATTGCAAAAATACTACAAATATTAAAATTGGTAGGAGAGTATTGTAGTTCGCTTGAAGCATTGTGTATTGTTTGTAAAGAATAAAAAGTTTTGAATGGTACAACAATGCACTAAAATACAAAAAATGGACTATACACCCGTTGTAATTTAGTTATAGTTATCTATAGTCCGATGATATTTCGGAATACAATTCCTTCTTCAGATATTCTTAGATGGAGTCGCTGCTATAATCTGTTTTCCAACGGCTTTTTTTTTTCTTTTTTCGGTAGCGTCTCAGTAGTGGTCTCACGAAGCGCCTTCCGGAATTCCTCATGAGAAGTGCGTGAGGTCGGCTATGTCTCAATCTCGTGTGTGTTGAAAATTGGTATTAGATTCTTATCGATATAAAGCATATGAATATTTCATAAACTCATTACTGTATGTAAAATTTTTTTTAAATTAAAAAGAAATTTTAATGTTGATACTGTAAATAGATAATCTCATTTTTGTAGGAGATAACAGATGAGGCTGATGTAGCGTGAGAATGGAGATAGAAGTCATTTATGTGGTAGCAGAGCTATGAAACTCCATTGAGGCTGGCCTCCCACTTGTAGAAGGCTGACGTGGTTGAAGAGGAGCTGAGATCGTTGCCGCTGAGTCATCAAATATTGTCAGCAAGCTTAACAACTGCAACATCGCTGCTAAAAGAGCTGTCGAGTTTCAGTTGTATATCCTCCTGGTGATTCTTTTGAAATAAGATCAAAGACAATGTGAGTATTACAGAATATTGGTTTCTTTTGACAAGTCAAAAGTACAAAATAACGCAGTCAAAGAATTCCTTTGTAAAAGAAAGCATGAATTTCTTGGGCCAACGTCGCCTCCGTGGCACGTGAAAAGACATTCGTGCGAGATCGTTGCCAGTGCCACTGGACTGGCTCCTGTGCAGGTGGCATGTAAAAAGTACCATCCAAACGAGATCGATGCCAAGACTGCCTGACTAGCTCTTGTGCTGGTGGCACATAAAAAGCACCCACTACACTCTCGGAGTGGTTGGCGTTAGGAAGGGCATTCAGCTGTAGAAATTCTGCCAGATCAGATTGGAACTTGGTGTCGCCTCCTGGTCCACCAGTCCTCAGTCAAATCGTCCAACCCATGCTAGCATGGAAAGCGGACGTTAAACGATGATGATGATAATGATGATCATTCTCAGTATCTCTGTAGTTACCAACAAGAACACTCTCTGCTATGTCTCCTATTAATACTCGACATCCAGGGTCCCCCTCTACGTCTTCTCGCCAGATTCTGATGTCGTCTTCATTTATATCTCTCTCGCTTACAACTTGAAGTATTAAAATGAAGATTTCGTGCCTCAAATTCTTTAAAATCACCTTGATAAGAAATATCTTTATTCCTAATATCTTTATTCTAAGAGTGGTGATCCCTTCAATTGTAGGTGTGATGTTATGCCATGAGGCCCACATCTGCATTTGCAAAAATGTTTATTTAGCATGAGGTGTGCAGGGTTTTATTTTTAACAACTTAGCTATTTTTGAGTAATAACCATCAATACAATTCAGTTTTACCCCATTTTCCCAGTAGAGAGTTAAAATTTCATTGTTAATTAAGTCAGTTGATATCTTTTACGTGATTCGATTCCCTAGGATGGTGTACTACGCGCTTCACTATGCATAATTTTATTACCATTTCTATGGCGATTATTAAATACCCATCACTAACCACGGAATTGTCGATACCCATATGTTTAACATGTTTGGGTGCAGTACTTTGAATTTCTGCATCATAAACATTGTTACCACAGAATCGTCGAAGACGCGGTGACGAAGTGAAAAAAATCATTTTATCTCTGCCTTTGCAACGGTTCGTATCTTTCGTAACTTTCAAACGCTTCTTTTCACTAGTAGAAGATTGAGAATTTGCATCAAAATTGTATTTTCAAGAAAATGCAGTGAATCTATCAACACTTCTTTTAAACACCAATCTTTTCACAAACTGTTTCAATCGAAGCACGATTCTCTAATTTCCTAATAACATCGACTTTTTTGTTCACTGATAAGATCACGCATGCTTAATCTTTTTTTTTTTTAAATTTTCATTGATGTCATGATGCAAAACACGAGGACCAAATGAGCCTTATCACTGAAATATTAACGAAAATTACAGGGCAACTTAACACTGTTTATTTTTCGATACATGGTCAGTTGGGGACACATTCTATCGAGGGAGCTCTAAAATGGATTCAATGTAACCAACTACAACCTAGAAGAAAATGTTTCACCATGGAACTAGTTTAATGACTAACACTAAGAAAAGAATAAAACTATGTATGTGTGTGTGTGTGTAAATGTTTTGTAAAAAAAAATACTTGCTACAGTGACAATAATTAAAGAAAGATTTAATTTGCAACTACGCGGCACAGCCATGGGGACGAAAGTCACATCGCCATTTGCAACATCAGTTATGGAATGTCTGGACGAAAAATCTAGATTTACTTTTGATTAACATTTCCAATGCTATTTAATTGGGAAATGGAAAAGTTTCTTAGATGACTGCTTCATATTTTGGAATTAAAAAAGTAAGGTGGGGCGTGGCTTGCAAGATTCCTTAAATTCATAAACAGTATTCATGAATCGATTCAGTACACTAAGGAAATGAATGAAAAGGAACTCCCCTTTCTGGACATTCTAATAATTAAGGAAAATGATAAAGTTACAACGATCTCTGCTGCAAGAACACAGACACAACCATAATTAGATTTTAGATTTTGTCACCCTTCCCACACGAAAAGGAATATACAATTCAGTGTTGCAAGACGTATATGTTCAATATTTACAGACACAAAAAGGCGAGAGAAACGATTGGTAAAGCGAAACACGTTCCTTAAAAAACAAAAATATCTTAATAGCCTAATACATAATGTTATGACCAGAGTGAAAGTAATCTCAAAACCAGCCAACCAGAGAAACATTCACACAGAGGTCGGAAACAAAAATACAAATATTCCATTTGTAGTCGTCCATAATCCTTGGGAACACAACATTCTACATTCGGCCAAAAGATATCTCCCAATTCAACATCAGCCATCGAATTTCCGACAAATAGTTTTAAAAAATCCCAGGTCATCAACAGCTGCAGACAACCACCAAATTCACAACGGGAAAGAACTAATGAGGGTAACAATCTGTTGAGACCCTCGATGAGAAGCATGTGAAATAATTGAACAAGGAACAACCAAAAGATTCAAGAAAGGGAAGGAATTAATTGAAAGTGAATGCAAACATGATTTGCGAAACAAGAGATCTCATCTACTGCATCACATGCCCACAATGCAATGAGAAATACATTGGAGAAACAAGAACAAAACTGACTAGCCGTGTGAACGTGCACCAACAGCAAGTTAAAGAGTCATCTTTAGAAATATTGTAAGTAGTAAACATCCGTATATTTGTGCAAATGGAATATTCAAAATATATCCTTTCTACAAAATAAAAAAAACCCAAAATGATCAACTGCGAAAGGGAAAGAAAAATACTCCATAATAATTCTAAATCCGAAACTAAACAGGAAATAGGCAACACCTTTTGTAAAAACAACTTCCTCTACAAGCATTAGCCCAGAACACATGTTTTTGAAAAGTTGAACAGCGAAAGCATGTAAAAAAAAAACAAAAAAAAAACGCACTATACGTAAAAGGTTTGAGACATTTAGTTCCCTAGATATATATATTTTTAAATAGTTAATAACTTAAAGATTTTTCTTTTAAAAATATGTGTATGTATGTGTGTCACGGTATCACGCTACCGACCAGGCTATCCCATGTTGCTATATATCGTTGGTCACGATGTGTTTTGACTTGTTTTAGCTTTCGAATGGCCACACCGCGCTGGCTAAGCGAGTAGGCCAAGATCCCCCCCACCCTCGATCGGAAGGCTTTTCCGGCAGACGATCGTCGTATTTACGGCTGAGTGAACTGGAGCAATGTGAAATGAAGTGTTTTGCTCAAGAACAAAATGCACCGCTCGGTTCGGGAATCGAACACACGATAGCTAAATCGTGAATGCAACATCCTAACTACTCGGCCACTGCAGTGTCTATGTTGATAGCTGTGGTGTTGTCAATTCTAAAACTTAGATTTTATATCATGGTGGAAATCATTCCATCACGTCTTTCTGATGTTTGTAAAAGTGTTGTTGAGAACGTTGATGTTCGTAGAGTGGTATCAAGGATGTCGTATAACGAGGCAGTAGTAACTTTCATTCAGATGTATGGGACAAATGTCGAAAGCGAGGCGGAGTGGGATAAAGTCTGATGTGGGATACAGTCTGATTTGATTAGTACTATAAGGTAATTAGAACCACATACGACCGCGTAAAACGATGTGGGCGATATAATGACGCGAATAATGTAGCGTAAGCTGGATTGAAGTTACATAGATATAATGATGCGATGTAATATAGATATATAATGATGCGGTCGAAGTTGGATTTAAGTTATACAGATATAAAAAAGAGGACGTTGAAGCGTTTAAAAAAAATCTGTAATTTTACGTCTGTCGTTTTCTGTGGAAATAATTGTCGGTTTTCTAAAGTTTTCTAAGGTTAGTTATTTTGTTATTTCTTCTTTTTTCCTTCCTTCCTTCTTTCTTTCTTTCTTTTTTTCTTTTAGTTATATTTCGGTTTTGTGTGGTTTTGGTATTTTTTAAACTTCTATCGTTATAAGAATGGCAGACGCATAGTTGTGTACTGGTAACTTCTATATATATCAAAGAATATCCACAATTCTACACACACGCGCGCGCACACACGAATTCACACACGCACACAAATTCACACACACGCTCACATACACAGATTCACATACACACGCATACACACGCACACACACACACGACATATATGCGTACACACATGCACATACACGCATACACACACACACACATTCACAAACAAAACAACACCACACACGTCCAAGTAAATAATTAGCCGCAGAGAAAACTAGCAACAGTTTACACAAACTCCGCTGATTAAAAATCCTTGCATCTTATGCTATGAGCGAATTCTTTTACTCTTTTATTTGTTTAGGTCATTTGACAGCAGCCATGCTGGAGCACTGCCTTTAGTCGAGCAAATCGACCCCAGGACTTATTCTTTGTAAACCTAGTACTTATTCTATCGGTTCCTTTCGCCGAACCGCTAGATAACAGAGACGTAAACACTTCAGCACCGATTGTCAAGCGATGGTGGGGAAACAGACACACAAATGCATACATACATACATACATACATACATACATACATACATACATAAAATACAAAATGGGACAAAAACGCAAAACATCCAGACAGTTAGGTGATACAAAAAAGGGACAACAAAACATCCAGATAGACGAGACAAAGAAAACAAGGACGAGTCTTTCGGAGTTTTCTTTCCTCAGTCAATTTCCAGATTATCTTTGCAATTTCGGCTGGTTATACTCGAGATTTCTCCAATCTGGCCAGCCCCAAGGAAAAAGTAAGCTAAGAGCATTAGATTCCTTGGAAGAAAGCAGCGAATGTATACGAAAACAAGGACGAAAAAACAAAAAAAAAACGGAGAATGTTACACAACTCGTAAATAACAGGACATAACAACAGGTGTCTTTCGACTAAGGACGAATTAAATTAAGCTGGCGTGTGCGGAAATAAAGCCTTACGGCAGTGATACAAGGTTTCACAGGCACAGGGAGGAATATAGATGTTGCACGGACGACGGCCAAACGAAGAAAGAAAGATTAGGCTTGGCCAAACACCGGTCACGAGGGGGAGAGAAGAGAGAAAGGTAGAGGCAGAGGGACAGAAGCATTAAGGAGGAGCGAGAAAAAACGACAGGGACACAGTGAAGTGAAAAGAGGAGGAAAAGTGAGCAAGAAGAGAAGGCAAGGAAATGTGAGAGAGGAAGAACGAAAGAACGAAGACTGGAAGGAACGAATAAGCGTGAATGTATGTATGTATGTCTCTCCTATTTTTCGATTATTATAAATCTTCCACTGAGGAGGGAGCTGGTTTCCAACAAATGTACAAGGCTTCATCTTTGGGATGTAGTTAACACAGGCAAATTCACATTTGGAATTTGAGAAAAGTCTTGCATATTTTCACTGTTCTACTCACAGATCGCACTTGTGATGTACGGATCAGTCAGTCAGTTTCTCTTTCTGAAAATTCCAGTTTATCCAGATTCTCCTTTAAGCATTTACTAACAAAACCTAGTGCTCCAATTATTATTGGTAGGAATATGAATTTGAATATGTATGTATGTATGTATGTATATGTGTGTGTATGTATGCATGTATGCGTGTATATATTTATGTATGTGTGTATGTATGCGTGCGTGCGTGCATGTGTATGTATGTGCGCGAGTGTGTATGTATGTATGCATGCGTATGTATGCATGCAGGCATATATGTACGCGTGTGTGTATGTATGCATGCATATATGTATGTGTGCATGTACGTGTGTGTGTGTAAGTATGTATGTATGCATGTACATGTGCGTATGTATGCATGTGCGTGTGTGTATGTATGTATGTATGTATGTATGTATGCATGCATGTATGTTTATAAGTATGTATGTATGCATGTATGTTTATATGAACATATGTATAACTAAAGTTTCCAACACTAACAGTATGCAAATTAATAACGACGATCCTCTGAAGCGATTGGATTTAATGTCGATTTAAACGGATTGGCTGCTTGTTTCCCTGGTACTGGTCAAGTGATATATATATATACACCTCTTTGTGATATATATATACACATG
>NC_142934.1:84404379-84431879 GCF_046866305.1 Octopus bimaculoides | reverse complement strand
TGTTTGTTTTTAGGTTTTCCAGCGCAACGTTTCTCAAATACTTCGTTTTAAAACTTAGCGGAAAACCAATAAAGGTGAATGTTTATTGAAGCAGAAAGATCTACATGGAAACATGACCTCAAATTATCATTTTTTAGAATTATATTGTCTCGGTACATTTACGTTTTTGTTTTGTTGTTGTTTTGTTTTCTTTCTTTTTTTTATATATATTTTTATGAGAAGTTTTGATGGATGATTTAACGCCAAATCTCTTGGGAAACAAACCGAACCAACTCCGCGAGAGGGTTTCGATTTCTTGTTGAAGTTCTTCCGCTTCAGTTACATTGTCAATGCTCTTTAGGAGAAAAGAAGCATGAAATAGGTATAGACAAAAATTGAAATCGAATAGCGAATAGCAGATTCAAATTTTGTGAAGAATAGAATTAACCAAAAAAAAAAAAAAAAAAGAAAGAAAGGGAAAAATGAAGAACAAGTACTCAAATGCAGCCGTTAAGTTTAATAAGTGTATTTTCCAATCACATGGTTCTGTGATCGATCCCACAGTATCGCCTTGGGGCAAAATGTCTTCTACTATAGCATCGTCTGCGAAAGTGTCGACACAGATGTGCTGCTACTGTGCAAGAAGGCATTTCAAACATTCAGGTCATATATATTTCTGCCTTTTATTTTGCTACTGCCTGGCTCTCCGTCGGCTTCGACGACGAGTGTTCCAGTTAATTCGATCAACGGAACAGCCTGCTCGTGAAATTAACGTGCAAGTGGCTGAGCACATCACAGACACGCGTGCTCTTAATGTAGTTCTAGGGGAGATTCAGTATGACATGGAATGTGACAAGGCTGGCCTCTTTGAATTACAGGTACTACTCATTTTTTACCAGCTGATTGGACAGGAGCAGCGAGAAATAATGGGTCCTGCTTAGAGACACAATGCAACGCTTGGAATCGAACTCACGACTTTAAGATTGTCAGCCGGATACTTTAACCACTAAGCCACGCACAGTATAACCGAATGGTTAAAAAGTTCACATCGCAACTACGCGGTTGCAAGTTCGATCCCATAAACTTCGAGTTGACCCTGATATTTTAATTGAAATAGGGGAGAAAGAAACTGTACTAAAGCCCCTTAAATGGATTGTGCCCATAATTCAACGAGTACAGTCTTGTCACACACTTTGGTGTACATGTGACTGAGGATTACTCGGTCAGTTAGCCACTTACACGTTAATTCAATGAATAGGTAATTAATTTGGTCCAACCACTGAATCCTCATCGTCGAACGACGGAGAACCATTCATCTCTCTAGAATAGGCGCAGACATGGACGTGTGGTTAAAACGCTCGTTTTGCAACCGTGTGGTTTCGGGTTCAGTCCCCACTGCGAGACACCTTGGGCAAGTGTCTGCCACGATAGCCGTGAGTCGACTAAAGTCTTGTGAGTGAAATTAATAGACGAAAACTGTGTGGAAGCCCGTCATATATGCGCGTATGTGTGTGTATGTTACCGTCCTCACCACTTGAAAACCGGGGTTGGTTTGTTCACATTCCCGTAACTTGGCGGTTTATCAAAAGAACCCGTTAGAATAAATACCGTACTTTCAAAAGATAAAATGATAAGTCCTGGAGTCGATACTTTCAAGTAAAATTTTTCAACGCGGTGCCCCAGCAAGGCCGCAGTCCAATGATTTGAGCAAGTAAAAGATGAAAGGAAAAAAAGATACCCAGTTTGAGGGAAATTTGGCTCCTTTCTCTAGCAGATCGCTTTACTGTGCTGAAACTCCCTCACGGTTCCGTATACGGTCTAATTAAATCTCTCTCTCTCTCTCTCTTTCTCCCCCCCTCTCACACACATTCAATAACTTTAATATAAATGACATTAATATCATTTTCGTCAGTAGCGTAAATGGAACAGGGAGGACGTGGAAGTTAGTCCGCCCAGGAGAGGGGAGGCGCTATGAAGGGGGGCAGGCGGCATTTTGGGGGTCTGTAGTACCAGTTTGTATAAGCCTAAGGGTCCCGCGGGGTCGGTCGGCAAACTTATGGGCTGTTCCGTGCGGCACACATTCTCGCTATGTCACCGTATTTCGTTTTCCGTTAACTTTTTTTTTTTTATAAATTCAGCGCTGCATCTAACTAGCAAGAAGTATATCGCAAAAAATAAAGCATGAAATGTCAAAAAAATTAATCCTAACCCTCTCCCTAAAACTCTATCTTCTTCACTTCACGATTTATCAGATTATATAGCAATATAAAAAAGCCTTTATCACAAATATACATAGGAAAGTTAAAATCAAACACCAGTTCTTAATTGTCTACAAGACTGATTCATCGCAGTTCTCTTATTTAATAACGTTTAAAACCCAACGGAGTGAAATTGACGAACAATTCCCTATTTGGTCGCACCATTGGTTCCCAAAGGCATTTAACCGATGATTGTTGCTGAAATAACTCCCTGTGATCCCCAGACAGAAGATATTTCTATGGGGGTTCATCCCTACGCTGCTGTTAGATCCCTTTTATTACTAAAAGTCCTTAATGACACCCAAGGGGTCTGAAACAGGAATTCTCATCTCCGTATTTAACTTCACTCAGAATGAAATTCAAATTGTTTCGATAACCCTGTAATATTTATTCTTCCTTCCTTCGTTCGTCCCTCTTTCTCTGTGTTCATATATTTATATTCAATTATCTTCCTTACTTTCTCCCACCCTCTTATATAGTTATTCAGTACTCTCTCTCTCTCCCCACTTCTCTCTCTCTCTGTATATATATATATATATATATATACACATGTAGATGTAAGTATGTACATATATGTGTGTATACATGTATATATATTCCTTGTATTATTACATTATTGAACGCACACGTCCTTTTTTGCAAGTAAGTCTACTATTATTCTGACGTGACTATCTTTCTATCTATCTATCTATCTATCTATCTATCTATCTATCTATCTATCTATCTGTCTTCCTCTATCTTCCTATCTACCCCTCTGTCCTGGCCTCTACTTCACTGCTTCTGTCCCTTCCTCCTTGTTCCACTTCCTCCCTCCACCATCCTCTCTGCTCTCGTGTGACCTGTGGTCAACTTTCTTTTCACTCCAGCCGCTGTGAAGGCAAGACAAACTACTAGCGTTCTACCTCAGATTTGCGTTTGGCCGTACGGCTTTTGAATGTTGTTTTCACTGTCCAATTTTTCCTGTCTTGGTTTGTGTTTGCCACCTTGGAATCCTCTGTGTAGTGGGTTGATCCACTACTCAGGAAGAGACTATTCTAGAGTACGTTCTGTCTTATCTTCGAAACGTCTAGATAGAATAGAGACAGCTGATGAAGGGATATTCCAAGTGGCTTTCCGTTTTCCTATGTGTTCGTTCCGTTGTCTGTAGTTTATTGTTCTAACGTCCTGTACCCTGATATGCATATATATACACATGTAGATGTAAGTATGTACATATATGTGTGTATACATGTATATATATTCCTTGTATTATATATATATATATATATATATATATATATATATATATATATATATATATATATATATATATATATACATATATATATATATATATATATATATATATATATATATATATATATATATATATATATATACATATATATATATACATATATATATATACATATATATATATACATATATATATATACATATATATATATATACATATATATATACATATATATATATATACATATATATATATACATATATATATATATACATATATATATATGCATATACATATATATATAAATATACATATACATATATACATACATATACACATATATATACATACATATATACATACATATATACATACATACATACATATATATATATATATATATATATATATATATATATATATATATATATATATATATATATATATATATACACACATACATACATATATACGTTGCTGTGAACTCAAGCCCACGGTTGCTTCTTTAGCAGTCAGAGAATGGGATCGAACCGGTTGGTCTTGAATTTTTTTTAAACAATTCCTCAGGATTAAGTCACATTTATCTTCCAAACGAGCGGTGATACTTTGGAAGGCTGCATGCTAGAATGTAAACAAAACTTATAATAAAAGCAGCACATTTACGTGGCGGTACATAATGGTAAACTACCAGTCAATCTGTCTATCTATCTATCTATCTATCTATCTATCTATCTATCTATCTATCTATCTATCTATCTATCTACCTCCGTCCGCTCGTCTATGTATGTATGTATGTATGTATGTATGTATGGTTCATACCCGATTGTCTGACAGTTTCAACAACCATCTAATTGTCTGTCATCACTAGATAATTATTTGTGAATAGTTGATACTTATCAAAAAGGAAATGGAGAAATTGCTTTCGTACCGTATTGAGTTACGTCCCTTTACGGGCGTATGTGTATTATATATATATATATATATATATATATATATATATACACACACACACATATACACTGGTTTACATAAACGCTCGCGTGCGTAAATATACACGAGCACTGAGTGTATATAAGCTTGTGTATATACACACACTGTTTGCAGCTTATATATATATATATATATATATATATATATATATATATATATATATATATATAGACCGAACGCAGCGTCACCAATTTGTAAGTATATATATATATATATATAAATATAGGCGTAGGAGTGGCTGTGTGGTAAGTAGCTTGCTTACCAAACACATGGTCCCGGGTTCAGTCCCACTGCGTGGCACTTTGGGCAAGTGTCTTCTACTATAGCCTCGGGCCGACCAAAGCCTTGTGAGTGGATTTGGTAGACGGAAACTGAAAGAAGCCTGTCGTATATATGTATATATATAGATGTATGTATGTGTTTGTGTGTCTGTGTTTGTCCCCCCAATATTATACATATGTATATACATTATATGCATATATATATATATATATATATATATATATATATATATATATATATATATATATATATATATATATATACACCCCACCCCCCACACACAAGAAACATTGGTGGTAAAATCCAGAAAGTTTGGCTGTAAAAATATTATTAATAGCAATAAATATTTCGTAGACAAAACAAGAATATTTCTTTGTGAAGAAGTTTCGCAAAGGGCCCAATGAAATACCAAGAAATCCACTTACAGAGAAATAAGATACAAATATATAAAACTAAGTAAAATGGACCGATTAAGTGAAAATACAACAAAGTACCTACTTTGAAATAAGCATGCTTGTTTTATATATCTGTTTCTTGGACATGGAACCCATGTTTCTATCAGAAATGTGTATATAAAATTATATATATACCCTCATCTTCATCAGCAGGTGATGACATGGCCAACATAAGAGTATAAGAGCGTGAACGTTTTTTTTTTTTCGTTTTTTTTTTTTTTTTTTCACGCTGGCGTTGATAATTTAAAAAGCCGCCGAAATCTAACGAGTCTAGTCAGAATTACGCTGGGAACTGGGTTTGAAATTTGTTGATTAAAAGACGTTTAACGTTTACTTGTTTGCGTCATTGAACTGGGGCCATGTTGGGGAACCTCCTTCAAGGGTATAGTCGTACAAATAGGTCCGGATACTTATTTTTGTCGGTTCGCTTTTGCCGAACCGCTAAGTTACGGGGATATAAGCAAACCAACACTTATTGTCAGGCGGTGGTGGTGGGGTAAACAACACAAAAGCATGTGTGTGTACATATGTGTGTGTGTGGGTGTATATATAATATATAATATAATATGTATGTATGTATGTATGTATGTATGTATGTATGTGTGTGTGTGTGTCTATGTATGTATAAACGCGAAGGGATTCCTCAAAATTTTTATCTACCAAATTCACTTAAAAAGCATTAGTTAGCCCGGGGCTACAGCAGAAGACGTTTTGCCCCCTAGGTGCCGCACAGTGGGACTGAAACCAAAAGCACATTGTTTTAAAGCGAGCTTCTAATTTTCGCAGCCATGTTTGCGCTTATGTAAAAAAGAAAAAAAAAAAGAAAAAAAAACAACAAAAGACAGTAGATTACCACAAAATTTAGAGGAGAACAAAAATCAAAAAACAAAACACTTGGAAATTCCATTAGATATTGGTCTGGAAGATCCTGTGAATATCTTGAGCAGAACCCAATGTCTATGCCTATAATATATATGTATATATATATATATATATATATATAAAATTATTGAATTGAATTTGAGGTTGTGTTAACCTCATGAAGGGATGGTTTCATCTAAAAAAATACTAGTTCAATACCTAGTATTTTCGGGGAATGAATTTCCTTAAAATAATAGATATATATAAAAACATAGTTTATGTTCATTTAAAAGAGGAAGAAAATGGAAATTGTGAAGTTAGTAATTGTTTATTATTAACAGCATATATATATATATATAGGATATGTAGGTATGCCTGTATGTATGCATGTATATATATACACTCACACACGCATATATGCAAATAAAACCAATAAACTTCTATTTAACTGTTGTTATATTTTTGTAGAAATATTGGCTTTGTTTCAATTAATTTTGATGATAATGAAGAATTTAGTACAGTAACATTGTCATTAAGTCATTAAGCTGGCAATTAGGACAAAAATTAACTCGAAATTTTTGATTGAAGTTTTCTTTTTCAAATTTTAGATCACTTTTAAACCGGAAATTTGTATCATTGAACTTAAAAGATTCTCTGCGGAGATTTCGAACGTTTCTGCACAACATGTTTTAACTACGAGTTTTCTCGTATTTGCTCCTATCAGGCATCAGAAACCTAATAGAAAAATCCTAAAACTGAAAAGCCCCCGGGCCAAACAAATTTACAAAGATATAACTAAGACAGTTATGTGCCTGAAGGAATCCTTGCACGTTCTAACCTCTACAACTACTAGAATGAACACAGCTAGATATCAGAAATATTGAAGCTGGGGAAAAATTATCGATAAAAATTGAAGTCAAGTGGCACCATTTAGACACATATCACGCGCATGCGCCACCTCAAAACTTTTAGAAGACTGATTCCTTAATATCGCTAATTTGTACAATCTTCTGTCAAAATCACATCGTAACAGAATATCAAGTATAATTATCATACTCAGTGCTACAAGCATACGACAGAAACCACAAACAGTACACGTTGCCTCGATTATCCCTGATCCACTTATTACTAATTGGGGATATCGCGGTATGCTTAAATGTGAAGAAGGTTACACTTATGACGGATTCATCTGTGACAACACGGGTCGGCGATCAGTCGAAGATTTCTGCTTGTACTGCAAACACACATCTAAGTGACCACCACACAATGCTCCGCAGACATGTTTATTCTCTGTATAGGAAAAGGCTGAATGGAAGAAAATACGTGAGGGTGGAAGCTTCGCTGCTGGAGACCGCGAGTTTGGTGTCAATGAACCTATCATTCATTCCAAGACAAAGGCGCCTGATCCTAACAAACGATGCAGATGAGAATATTTTTTTAACTGGAAAAGTAAAGATTATCAAGAAAATACATGACGGTAGCAGCTTCGTAGTGCTGAGCACGAGTTTGGTGTCAATGAATATACCAATCGTTTCATTTACAAGATGTGTGGAGATGATTAATTTATCACCATTTCAATTATCACTGTTTTTATGGACCCAAATACCAGTGATAAACGAGCATAGATGTACTGAAAATTACATAAAATAACTCTACAGATATAGAGAAGTAAAGACTTCAAACAAACGTACAGAGAACACTGATAAACATGGCATTTCGCTGATGCAAAGAAACAATAACACTTTGTAACATTTGATCCATCTTGGATTATACCAATCCTTTCTAAGCTTTTTAATCTCTTCCTAACAACGATATCATAACAAATTATGCAGAATGCCAAACAATGTACTCTGCATTACCACAAACAACACACAATGGCTGCTAAAATGGCGCTGCTTAAACGTTGAAAAACTATCAGTGAAGGCAAAAAAGAAACACGTTGGGATGCATTAACCTAGCATATGATGAGAGTAAGAGGCCTTCAATGACAGGTAAGCAACATAGGAGGGTGTGTAGCAGGCGATCCTGCTTAAATTAGGTTCTATCAACTGTTGTTACTTTAAACCAGTGATTCTCAACCGGGGTTTTATACGACCCTTCGGGGTCCATATGAGGTTATATTTTTCTGTTCTTTTATTCCTTTTCTTGTTTCGGTCATTTGACTGCGGCCATGCAGGAGCAGCGCCTTTAGTCGAACAGATCGACCCCCAAGACTTGTTCTTTGTAAGCCTAGTACTTATTTTATCGGTCTCCTTAGACGAACCACTAGTGTTACAGGGGACGTAAATACACCAACATCGGTTGTTAAAATTTATGTGAAATGAATTTGTTATACACAAAATAGTTTAATTTTTTTATATTAGGCGCAGGAGTGGCTGTGTGGTATGTAGCTTGCTTATCAACCACATGGTTCTGGGTTCAGTCCCACTGCAAGGCACCTGGGGCAAGTGTCTTCTACTATAGCTTCAGGCCGACCAAACCCTTATGAGTGAAATTGAAAGAAGCTCGTCGTGTGTGTGCCTGTTTGTCCGCCCCCACTCTTGTTTGACAACCGATGTTGGTGTGTTTACGTCCCCGTAACTTAGCGGTTCGACCAGAGAGCCTGATAGAAAAAGTCCTAGGCTGACAACGAAGAAGTCCTGGGGTCGATGTGTTCGACTAAAGGTGGTGCTCCAGCATGGCCGTAGTCAAATGAGTGAAACAAGTAAAAGAAATAAAAGACTACTCCTCTTAATATTTAATTATAAAAACACAGTAGGACTTTCTCTTTTTTTAATATTTGTCGAATGACTATGGAGACCCAGGAAATTTAAAATAGGGACCAAAGATGTCAACAGGCAAAAAAAAAAGAAATTTTAATGGTTGAGAAACACTGCTTTAAAAGCTTTACACCGAGATCACAACACCGCCCCTGAATGGGACACCAGTCCTTCGCAGGATTACTCATTTCCAGATGATATGAAGTATTTTGCTCAGAACCGAAACGCACCGTCCAGTTTGGGAATCGAAACCACAGTCACTAGATCGTGAGTGCACCTCCATGACCAGCAGCCTCGCGCCTTCAATTCCAAGAGCTGGCAGGTGATGTTTTCATAAATGGATTGTCCTCTCCCATTCTTTCGATTGGTTCAGATATATTTGTTGACTGTAGTGAAGGCGCACGGTTTAGTGGTTAGGGTGCTCGGCTCACGACTGTAAAGTCGTGAGTTCGATTCCTGACAGTGCGCTGTGTCCTTGAGCAAGACACTTTATTTCATGTTGCTCCAGTCCACTCAGCTGGCAAAAATGAATTGTACCCGTAAGTCAAAGGTCCAGCCTTGTCACATTCTGTATCGCGCTGAATCTCTCTCTCAGAACTACGTTAAGAGTACGCGTGTCTGTGGAGTACTCAACCACTTGCGCATTAATTTCCCGAGCAGGCTGTTCCGTTGATCAGATCAACTGGAACCTTCTTGGTCGTAACCGACGGATTGCCAGTCATTTCACACTGCCCCAGTCCAAGAACGAGTTATAACTGCAATTCAAAGGGTCAGCCCTGTTACATTGTTTCACGCTGAATCTCCGAGCACTATATTAAGGGTACGAGTGTCTGTGGGGTGCTCAGCCACTTGCACGTTAATTTCACGAACAGGCTGTTCCGTTGATTGGATCAACTGAAACCCTCGTCATCATGGTAAACGACAGAATGACAGTTTTGTCAACTATCATTATAAGACTATGTTATAAAACCTTTTGATTCATAACAAACACAGTATTTAATGATAGCAGTAAATATTTAATGATAGCAGCAAATGTGAGTGAGATACATCGTCTGAATTAAAACACTCAGTAGCTGAAGCGAAATCGTTGACCACGAAATCAAATATACAATGTAATGTATGTGTCTGTGTGCCCCAGCGAACGTTACCATCGAAAATTATTGATAATCTGTTGACTCATCATATATTACAGATTATCTGCTGAATCATCATTTGTGATTACTTATTTACGGTAGTGAAAGATTGTCAATAATAACAGGAAATTTATTTTCTATTTGCTCTTACTCGTCATTCTGAAAAAATACAAGGCGTCGTTGTTGTAGCTGCAGGATTCTCAGAGCATATTAAAATTCATTCCATATAATATAATTATTGGTTGCAGTCACGAAAATGACAAAAATACAGAGAGCCATATCATTTGCTTCTTTGTTGTTGTTGTTGTTCCTCTTCTGCTGCTGCTGTTGTTGGTGGTGGTCTTCTTCTTCTTCTTCTTCTTCTTCTTCTTCTTCTTGTTTTTTTTTCCTTCACATTTTCGTTCCTCTTCTTAAAGTTGGATATAATTATGGGATATTTAAATAACCAGTAGAAAACGATATCGCAAAATATCATCATCATCATCATCGTTATTATTATTATTATTATTATTATTATTATTATTATTATTATTATTATCATCGTGTCATCGTCATCCGTTGCCCTGGTGGCAAATGAATGAAATCATCATAATCGTCATCATTATTATTATCATTTTTAACAACAACCATAATAATAATAATAATAATAATAATAATAATAAAACAATACAAAATACATACAAAGCAAAAATAATAATAATAAAAAGAGAAAGGCGGCAAGCAAAACTATATTTGGAGCAAAATATTATGGTGCCATGATTTATAAAACTTCTTTAAAATGGGCTTGCAGATGTGTTAAAGAGATTGGAAGGAATGCCATGAAAAAAAAAAAAAAAATGAAGAATGAAGGAAAGAAAGAAGAATTGGCAGACAGAAATGATCACAGTTCAGAGAACAGGGGGGTGGGGTTTGGGCAGGGGGTGTCGAAAGAAAACGTAGTGAGCTGAGACAGAATCTACATGCATGTCTGGTAATAAAATAGAAAGGATTTCAGTTAAAGCAGTCTCTCAGATAGCTTGTATGTGCTTGAGTGAATAGATAGAGGCAGATGGTGAGGAGATGGCAAGAATATCAATGAATGAGGAAAAATATAAAGGATTTACATGTAACGGCATAAAAGAAAATTGAAACGCAGACGACGATGACGACATAGCTGTGTGTGTGTTATGTCTATGAAGTAAAGATTGGCAATTGACAAATATTTTATTATCGGAGTTTTATATATATATATATATATATATATATATATATATATATATATATATATATATTATAGATAGATAGAGAGATAGATAGATAGATAGATTGAGTGATTGATTGATAGATATGTATATGCGTGTATACATACACACATATAAATACATACATTCATATACATGCATACACACATATATATGTGTGACCGTGTGCATTTGTGTGTATCGTGCGTACACACACACACACACGTATGTGCATACATGGCACACAATATATTAAGTTTTTGTCAAAAGATGGCACGCAGCTTTATTCTCCACTGGCGTCAGTTCCTGCAGTCTCCCAGCGAGATCAGTGAGCCATTTCTTGCAGAAGATCGCTTTGGAACCAAACCATTTGAAGAAAGTTACTTAAGAGATAACCCCGGCGGCTAAGGCCACCTCAAGCTAGTTGTGGTTGAAGAGAGACTGCAGGTGGAACTCTTCTTCATGCGAAAGTTTATTTATTCAGTTTTCGTTGCCCCCTCCGGCGAAGCATGTAGGGTAAGGGTTGAAACGCTTGTGACTCTAAGATACTGGCTGAAGATGCAGAAGCGTTACCAAAAATGCGAATGCTTTGACAATTATCGAGAAAAAGAGTTTGCAATATCCTTAAATAAATATTTGTCATTCTTATTTCAAATATAATATATACATAAATGGACACACGGACACACACACACTCATATATGTATAACACAATACACTACACACACACATATATATACATATATATACCGTATTTTAACGTTTATAAGGAACCCATTTTTGTCAAAAATTGGGTTTAAAAAATATGGGAATTTCTTACACATGGATAGTATAATAATCCCTTACAAAACCATTATTCCAAATTTTAAGCCCCCTAATTTAAGGCGTTCCTTACACACGAGGGTTCCTTATAAACGTTAAAATACGGTATATAAGTATGTAATTTCCGGCTTGCTACCTTTAAGACACTGTGTTAGCAGCAACTTAAAAACAGCGCATGCACGCGAGTGTGTGTATGTGTGTGTGTGTGTGTGTGGAGGTGCGTATTGCACATGTGTTTGTTTGTTTGTGTCCCGAGAATGTGTCTTTGTTTGTATATATATGCATGTATGTTCTCTTGGACTTTTAGGTATTTGAAATCTTCCTGCAAAGGAGAAGCTGACTTCTGATAAAGATACAAAGCTCCACCGTTGGAATGTAGATAACAAAAACAAATTTACGTTTTAAATTTGAGAAAAGTCTTGCATATCTTTAATGTTCCGCTTACAGATTATATTTGCAATGTGTGAATTAGTTGCTTGACTTCATTTTATGAAAACCCTAGCTTCTTGAGATTGTCACGTCGACATGCAATTATTGATAGAAATGTGAGTTATATGTATGTATGTATGTATGTATGTATGTATGTATGTATGTAAGATCTGATCCAAAGAGCGTAGGTCACTTGCCGCTTTAAAAAGTCACACCTGTGTTGCTACACATGAGACCGATTCTGAAATGCTTCAAGCGATGGTTATACTCGAGAACGAGGCAGCAGCCTCTTTGTCTGCCTGTCTACCTGCCTGTTTGTCTGTCTCCATGTATGTATGTATGTATGTATGTGGAGGCGCAATGGTTAGGGCAGCGGACTCGCGGTCATTTGATCGCGTTTTCGATTCCCAGACCGGGCGTTGTGAGTGTTTATTGAGCGAAAACACCTAAAGCTCCACGAGGATCCGGCAAGGGATGGTGGCGAACCCTGCTGTACTCTTTCACCACAACTTTCTCTCACACTTACTTCCTGTTTCTCTTGTGTATGCAATTCAAAGGGTCAGCCTTGTCACACTGTCTCACACTGAATATCCCCGAGAACTACGTTAACGGTACACGTGTCTGTGGAGTGCTCAGCCACTTGCACGTTAATTTTACGAGCAGGCTGTTCCGTTGATCGGATCAACTGGAACCCTCGACGTCGTAAGCGACGGAGTGCCAACAATGTATGTATGTATGTATGCATGCATGTATGATGTATGTAACAGAAGTGATGGCAAATCGGCCGCTTTTAAGCATTAATAAAAACATCCTCCAAACATGTTTATTTACTAAAATTAGAGATGTCAATTACGCTTCGGTGATTGATTACAATTAAAAGAGTTTCTGTCTTAATTTAAAAGCAATCAGATATCAGAATTGGAAGCGGAAAATCTGTTGATATTCCGATAAGACAATTTTACTTTGAATTGACAAGAGTGCCAAATTTATCAACGACAAACTGAAAATAGCTATTTACAACATTAATTACTTACTCGGTAATCCTTTTACTTTGAACACAGTTCACGAGTTCCCAGTTGGAGATTTCCAAGTGACTGCGGACTCCAGGTTGGGAAACTCTGATGTAAAGTTTGTGTGTGCGTGTGTGTCCTCTTTATTAACCAATCACATCGACTGTTTGAGATATATTTTGGGTTGGGTGCATATTTCAAAGAATGGCTATGGTGATATATATCGTATGAAATGTTGAATATGGTAGTCGAGACGGTGGACGATTCTCAGTTTCAGTAAAACAAGGTTAGTAGACTCGCTGATTTACGAGACAAAATGCTCTGTGGTATTTAGCTGCATCTCTTAATGTTGAGAGTTCAAATCCCACAGGAAGAAACTAAACATTTCATTTTTATGCGTTCGATAAAATATAGCACCAAGTCAAATAATTGGTATCCGAATAATCAATTATATTATATTACTTTACGACTATAAATTTCAAGATCTTTAGAATATATAAGAAAAGAAATATTTAATGTGGACACCATTTTATTGTTTATCCTTTTCTTCTTTCAGTCATTAGACTGCAGCCATACTGGAGTACCGCCTTGAAGAATTCTTCTTTTAGTTGATTGAATCTACCCCAGTACTTTTTTTTTCTACTCTAGGCACAAGGCTCGAAATTTTGGGGGAAGGGGCCAGTCAATTAGATCGACTCCAGTACGCATCTGGTACTTAATTTATCGACCCTGAAAGGATGAAAGGCAAAGTTGACCTCGGCGGAATTTGAACTCTGTGCTTTAGAGCGTGATTCTTTTCCGGATAAATGATACATTGACGCTATATACACATATATATGTGTGTGTGTGTGTGTGACGGGCTTCTTTCAGTTTCCGTCTGCTAAATCCACTCGCAAAGTTTTGGTCGGTCGAATACATTTGTCCAAGGTGTCACGCAGCGGGACTAAACCAGGTACTATGTGGTCGGGAAGCAATCTTCTTACCACACAACCGTGTCTTCATTACTCTGATTTAAATAAAATTCAAAAAATTAAACTTCCTATCCCTCCTGAATTAATCTGGAAGTGATTACGTCCCTTACGACAGCTAACCGCCAAAGTGCGTCACGTGTATGGATTATATTATACCAGCCCCTAAAATGGGTGGGATTACGATTACGTTGCAAAGAAGAAAAATATGAAACCGCAAGCAAAAAATAAATAAATAAATAAAAGACGCTGCCGTTACCTTTTACCCCCACTACAAGGCCCAGTTGATGTTAAATGAAGAGCCAGAGGGAGAATTAATAGCTTTTATTACCGGGAATGTGGTTAAGCGCTACCAAAGACTCATTTTCCTTCCATTTGCGCGCGACATTGCTAATAACAATGTAAGGGGTGGAGAGGGAATTAAGCTTGAAGCAAGGTTGAAGCAGGTTGCCTGTCAACTAACTCCATGAAATGACACCATATTAGACAGACAGGTTACAAGGTTGTAATTTAATGCTTCGCTGATTATATTGCGAATCTGGCTGAACAGATACCCTTTTATAAAGAAAGAACGTACTGATTGATTCAGTCTATCCTAGCACCTCCTCTTTCAAAATTGCTTTGTATTTAGTCAAAAATATAATTAGTGTTGCTGTGCCCGTTAGGAGGAGCCACTGTTATCGTAATTAGTTAAAAAAAAAAATAATAAATAAAAGGAAAAAAGAATGGGCGGAGTCTTCCATCCACCGCAAAAATTATTATTATGAGGATTACGCTAATTGTTGTTGTTGTAGCTGTTGAGGTTTTGTAGGTGACTGGGCTCTTTATGTGAGGTTCAAATGTTTGGCAGTTTACTTGTTTCAGTCATTTGATTGTGGCCATGCTGGAGTACCACCTTTAGTCGAGCAAATTGACCCCAGGACTTATTCTTTGGAAGCCTAGTACTTATTCTATCGGTCCATTTTGCCGAACCGCTAAGTTACGGGGACATAAACACACCAGCTTCGGTTGTCAAGCGATGGTGGGGGGACAAACACAGACACACAAACAAATGCACACACATACATATATATATATATATACATATATACGACGGGCTTCTTTCAGTTTCCGTCTACCAAATCCATTCACAAGGCTTTGATCGGCCCGAGGCTATAGTAGAAGACACTTGCCCAAGGTGCCACGCAGTGGGAATGAACCCGGAACCATGTGGTTGGTAAGCAAGCTACTTACCACGCAGCCACTCTTGCGCCTATCTATATTCATCTTGAGCATACAAAATTCCACTCACAAAATATTTGTCCAACCGAGGCTTTGAAGTTGAGACCAATTGCTGGGCAGTTGCTGGGCAGCCGGATCAAACTGGAAACCACGCGGCTGCAAAACCAAACAAAACAACGACAACGACAACAACAACAACAAAAACAACAACCGTAGGCATACCCTTCAGTATAGACTCCCTCATTGTTTCATGCAACACAAGGCTGGTGGTCCTTTCTTGCTTTTTCATCTGCATTTCATGAAATTTGGCTTATTTCCTTGTTTTAAATTGGAGCATTTCAATTGCCCGTATATACAAAAACATCTTGTACTAAAAATGTATCATACTTTCTGATAATAGTTGTTTTTACACGCATGAAATATGATATTCGCTTATAGCTTTCTTCTAGTTTCGCCTCTTCTACCACAGGCACTGATGTGAGCCAAGGTAGTTTCCAAGGAATCTCACCAATACTGTGTTATTTCTTTACTACCCACAAGGGGCTACACACAGAGGGGACAAACAAGGACAGACAAACGGATTAAGTCGATTATATCGACCCCAGTTCGTAACTGGTACTTATTTAATCGACCCCGAAAGGATGAAAGGCAAAGTCGACCTCGTCGGAATTTGAACTCAGAACGTAGCGGCAGACGAAATACCGCTAAGCATTTCGCCCGGCGTGCTAACGTTTCTGCCAGCTCGCCAATACTGGGTGTGTGTGTGTGTGTGTGTGTGTGTGTGTGTGTGTGTGTGTGTGTGCGCGCGTGTGTGTGTGTGCGCGCGCGCGCGTGTTTATATGTATATGTATGTGTGTGTATGAGAGAGAGGGAGAGAGAGAGAGATGTAGATGATAATTTTTTTCTTTTATTCTTTTACTTGTTTCAGTCATTTGACTGTGGCCATGCTGGATCACCGCCTCAAATGTTTTTAATCGAAGAAATCGACCTCAGGACTTATTCGTTGCAAACCTGGTACTTATATCGGTTTTTTGCCGAACCGCTAATTTACGGGGACGTAAACACACCAACATCGGTTGTCAAGTGATGGTAGGGGGACAAACACAGACACAAAAATACACACAAATATATATATATATATATATATATACATATATATATACGACAGGCTTCTCTCAGTTTTCGTCTACCAAATCCACTCACAAGGCTTTGGTCGACCCGAGGCTATAGTAGAAGACACTTGTCCAAGGTGTCACGTCACCCTATCGAAAGCTTACAAAGCTATATTGACAGAAGCAAATCAAAAGCTAGGAATTTGCCATTTTCTTCCCTTTTGGCCAACGAAAGAGATTGTTTTCATCAGATTGAAAAGCATTGTGTACAGATAGTTTGAAGAGGGTTATAGGGACTCAGTGTAAGAATATAAACCTGTAAGATCTAAGAATTTAACAGATTAGTTTTCACGACTTTTCAACCCAATTGACACAGGCTATTATTTATAGCTTTATCTACTTCGAGTCCCACTACTAAAAATGAAATATTTTACGTCCCTCGAAGTTTCTAAATTTTTACGACGTAAGCAATATGTGTGTACGGGTGTGTGTGTACGCATGTGTGTATTACACACACACACACACACTCACTCAATCCATCTATCCATACATACATACATACACATGCACACACACAATACATATGTATGAGTATGTGCATGTATATATACATGTGAGTGTGTGTGTGTGTATACATGTGTGTGTGTGTGTGTGTATAGATACATGTGTGTGTGTATATATATACATCTGTGTGTGTGTATATATATATACATATGTGTGTGTGTGTGTGTGTGTGTGTGTGTGTGTGTGTGTATGTGTGTGTGTGTAACTTTCATTTATGAGATATATTTGTTTCTTTGCAATCTTTTAAATATATTAAAAAATTTTGTTTCACTTTATAAATTTAGTTTGCAGTGTATTTGTCTTATTTTCCTCCTAAGCTAACTTGAAAAGGAAAAATTGTTTTCGAAAGTAATGTGAAATATCTGCGCAAAATTAAATTAAAGAGCTGCTTGCATAATACTGCCAGCACGCTCAATTCTAAACCCAAAGAATCCCGAGAAAAATAATCTTGCTTTAGAGATGTACATCAATGTCGCCTAAGTAATACCCGACTCTAAACTGGTGTTATAATGAACACCAAGCAACAATGCTTATATTTTTGAATTTCTAGCTATTGTTATAGGGAGCCGTCGATCCTACGATGGGATCATGCATACTTTGTCAGCTGCTGTTTTGGTTCTGTTGGTTTTTGAAGAACATTCTCTTCACTAGACTGGTGGGATCAAAGCGGAGGGCGAGACGTTTTAGCTGCCGTTATCCTGACCATGTAAAAGGTTCATCTAGATTACAAGATGTCAATAACACTCACACACACACACACACACACACACACACACACACACACGCACACACACACACAAGAACTAGATACATCGGATATGGATGTAGGAACTCTGCAGTTGCTTAGCAATTTCAAAATGGTTACTACGAAAATATGACAAATCTAAAACGAATGTATTCAATGAAACATGCATAAAGAAAAGAGAAAAGCTTCTTCTCATATACATAATCGTGGCACTCCGTCGGTTACGACGACGAGGGTTCCAGTTGATCCGATCAACAGAACAGCCTCCTGCTCGTGAAATCAACGTGCAAGTGTCTGAGCACTCCGCAGACACGTGTACCCTTAACGTAGTTCTCGGGGATATTCAGCGTGACACAGTGTGACAAGGCTGACCCTTTGAATTACAGGCACAACAGAAACAGGAAGTAAGAGTGAGAGAAAGTTGTGGTGAAGGAGTACAGCAGGGTTCGCCACCACCCCCTGCCGAGGCCTCATGGAGTTTTAGGTGTTTTCGCTCAATAAACACTCACAATGCCCAGTCTGGGAATCGAAACTTCGATCCTACGACCGCGAGTCCCCTGCCCTAACCACTGGGCCATTGCACCTCCACATATACATAATACACACACACTTACACTCATGGCTATTTCGTGTTACTCTAAGCGGTGCACGGTACCATCCCATTTCGTTCTCCTTTCTCTGTACATATGCATCCTCCCTACTCACTAGCCGACTTACTGCTTTCTCTCTCTATATATATAGTTAAAAAAACACAAAAAACAATAACGAAAAAACAACAAAGTGAGGACGTGATACGGATAGTGTTATTGGAAGCTCGGGAAAGGAAGGAGAGAGAGTATGACGTTTCGGGCGGAGCCCTTCGTCGGAAAGACAGAAAGTTCGGAGAATGGAAAAACGGAGGAAGAGGAAAATGGCACCGATGCCCACGAGGTTACATTGTGAATGGACCGGAAGAGGAGGTGGTGGGGGAAAAGTTCTTTCTAAGACAGGAGAGTGAAAAAGGGAGGTGAATATCTGTGCGTACGCGAGAGTCTGCGAGTGTGTGGGTGATAACAGAACGTGTGTGTGCGTATGTATGTGTGTGTGTGTGTGCATGGTTTGGTGGTTTATCTGTTAGTGTGTATGTGTGTTTGTGTGTGTGACGTAGTGGAAGGAATTAGTAGCAGGAATAGTTAGTGGGTGCTTATGGACAATGGTTAGTGGAGGGTCAGCAGGCAGTTTTTGAGTATGTGAGTGTTCGTGTGTATGTTTGTGTGGGGTTGTAGGTGTTGGGTACGTGTGCGTGTGTGTGTGTATTTTGTACGTGCGCGTGTGTGTATGTGTATGTTTTTGTGCGTGCGTGTGTGTATGTGTATGTTGTGTATATGTGCGTTGCTGTGTACGTGTGTGTGCGTGCGTTTGCTATTGTATGTGCGTGTGTTGTTTATGCCCATGTGTGTGTTATTGTATGTGTGTCTGTGTGAGTGTGTTGTGTTGGTGAGAAGTGTGTGTGCGTGTGTATGTGTATGTGGGTGTGTGCGTGTGTATGTGGGTGTGTGCGTGTCTGTGTGTATGTGTGTGGATGTGCGTGTGTGTGTGGGATTGTGATGTGTGTGGGGTTGTGAGTGTTAGGTACGGGTGCGTGTGTGTGTGTATGCGCGTGTGTTTTTATGTGTGTCTGTATGTGTGTGTCCGTGTGCGTGTGTGTGCGCGTGTGTATATTTTTTGTGCGTGCATGTCTGTGTATATTGTGTATGTTTTCGTGTGTGCGTGTGTGTTGTGTATGTGAGTGAGTATTGTGTATGTGAGAGGTGTGTGTGCGTGTGTGTATGTGTGTGTATGTGTATGTGTGTATGTGTATGTGTGTGTTTGTGTATGTGAGAGGTGTGTGTGTGTGTGTGCGTATGTGTATGTGTGTGTTTATGTGTGTGTGCGTGCGTATGTGTGTGAGAGCGTAAGGATGCGTGCCAGGTATGTGTGTTATTTTGTGTGTGCACTCCTGTGTGTGTGTGTGTGTGTGTGCATGTGTATGCGGCAGTGTATGTACGTGTATGTAGGCGTGCGCGTATATATGGGTGTGTGTGTGTCTGTGTGTGTGTTAGATGTATGGGAGGTACGTGTGAATGGGGGTATATATGGGTTATGTGTGCAAGGGTGTGTATGCTTGGGTGTGTGTGTGTATGTTTGCGTGATTGTTAGCGTGTGTGTATGCATATATATATATATATGTATATATATATGTATATATATATATATATATATATATATGTGTGTGTGTATATATATATGTATATATATGTGTGCATATATATGTGTGTATATATATATATATAAATATAAATGTATATATATGCATATGTATATATATGCACATATATATATATATATATATATATATATATATATAAATGTATTATATGAATGTGGTTTGTGTGATGTGTGTGTGTAGGGACAGATAGACAGTAAGGGAGACAGGTAAGAAGGTGAGAGAGAAATACGGAGAGAGAGAGAAAGCGAGAGAGAAAGAGAGAGAGAAAGCGAGAGAGAAAGAGAGAGAGAGAGAAAGAAGTGGGACGGGACAGAGAGAGAGACGTGAGGTGGAGAGAGATGAACACAACTTTACAGAACATGGAAAATGTCAACAGTGTACTAATACAAACTATTGTACTAAATGTTATTATAGTAGAGATAATCGTAGTCAGTATAGTGTCCTGAGACATCAGCATACATGCGACTACCAATGATTACTATGTAAATACTGTTCTAATTCAACGTTCCTTGCTTGTTTCCAAAAGACGTTATCGTGTGATTCGAGGGAGATTTGGCTGTTTTTTCTTGCAGACAAACATATCGCATAGAATGCCTTTAATTAGCCGTCTCGTTGGTTCGGTGTTATTTGCTGTTGTTGTTATTGTTGTTGTTGTTTTGAGCCCCAAGTCAGCCTTAAACGGGTGGACTTGTGATTATGGACATTACATCTATAAACTATCAAATATTTTTTTTCAGGGCATCGTGTATCTTGGATTATACTGAAGAATATGATTTAAGGGATAGCTAGATTGACTGCTATTTCTAGCAGAGGAAGTGTCTATAGAGAAACTCATTCAAGAGCTCGGGTTAATGGTTTGTAGGCTGTAATTTGAGAGAAATTTGGTTGCTATATCTAGCTGATCGTACGACCATGTAGGAGCTCCTTCGCTGAGCCTTGTGAAGAGTACTTAATATCAATATTCAATTGTATTAAGGTAGCGAGCTGGCAGAAACATTAGACGCCGGGCGGAATGCTTAGCGGTATTTCGTCTGAGTTCAAATTCTGCCGAGGTCGACTTTGCTTTTCATTCTTTCGGGGTCGATTAAATAAATACCAGTTACGCATTGGGGTCGATGTAATCGATTTAATCCGTTTGTCTGCCTTTGTTTGTCCCCTCTGTGTGCAGTCCCTTGTGGGCAGTAAAGAAATAAGAAACGTTAGCACACCGGGCGAAATGCTTAGCCGTATTTCGTGTCTTTACGTTCTGAGTTCAAATTCCGCCGAGATCGAGTTTGCCTTTCATCCTTTCGGGGTCGATAAATTAAGTACCAGTCACGCACTGGGGTCGATCTAATCGATTCCCCCTCTTTGAGTTGTTTCAGTGGTTAGACTGCGGCTATGCTGGAGAACCACTTTGAAGGGTATGGCTCTCAACCGGGTTCTATAAGGGGGCCATATAAGGTTTTTGAGGTCCCACATAACAAAATAATAATTTGGGAATTCACAATTGTATTTTAAGTACCCCTGAAAAAAATTTGCTTTAGAGGTGTGTATTGGTATGTATTGCAAGTTTCTTCTCAAATATTTTACGTAGTTAAATGTGAGAAATTTTTAAACGTCGAATGACTGAGTGTCCACCAAAATAAAATTGTAACCAAAGGGGTCCATAGCTAGAAAAAAAAAATAGTTGAGAACCATGGGGTTTGTCGAGCAAATCGACTCCAGTACTTAAGTTTGGATATTTTTTCATCGGTCGCTTTTGCCGAACCGTTAAATTATAATGATCTGAACAAACCGATATCTGTTATCAAGCGGTGTGTGTGTGTGTGTGTGTGTGTGTGTGTGTGTGTGTGTGTGTGTGTGAGTGAGGAGGTGTCGACAAACATAAACACAAAGACATATATATATATATATATTTAAATTTAATGAATGGAGTAAAACGCATATTTTAACTGCATACTTTTATTCCAACATATGTTTCGAAGAATTACAATTTATACGATCAATAGGAATCGGCGATGTTAAAAATGTAAACTTCTCTTCGGGGAAATGCATGGGAACCAGCTTAAACGTAAGACATTATAACCGAATATCTATTAACCAATTTATTTTGTCCGAGTTATTTATTAATTAGGAGAATATATATATATATATATATATATATATATATATATATATATATATAAGGTTGAGGAGGGTATTGGATTTAACCAAACCCAAGAGGATACAGGTAATATCGAGTAAATGCTGTATACCGACTAGTTTTGCCCCAGTCGTTGTATGAACAGGATTGGGGATTATAAGTCGTGTATTAGCGTGTGTATATGTAAATATATAAAAATAAAAAGATAAAGAGAGCAATGGTAAGGTTGGAAAAATATTTTATAGATAGAGTCTTACAGCTGTTTCTGGGAAGATCCAGTACTTCCCTTCATTGGAGACAGAAAAAATAAAGGAATCTATTATTATATCCATAGGCGGATAGTTTTAATATGAAGTGATATAGAGTGTGATATGCTGAAAAAGATGGATATAATAATAGATTCCTTTATTTTTTCTATCTCCAATGAAGGGAAGTACTGGATCTTCCCAGAAACAGCTGTAAGACTCTATCCATTAAATATTTCTCCAACCTTACCATTGCTCTCTTTATCTTTTTATTTTTATATATTTACATATATATATATATATATATATATATATGTATATATATATATATATATATATATATATATATATATATATATATATATATATATATATATATATATATATATATACATATACATATACATATATATATATGCGCGCGCGTGTCAGTGTGTATCTGCGAGAATGTATATATATGTATATATGTCGTATGTATGTGTGTATGTCGTATGTATGCATATATGTCGTATGTATCTACGACAGGCTTCTACACAGTTTCCGTGTACCAAATTCATTCGCACACTGGTCAGCCCGGGGTTAGAGTAGACGACACCCAAGGTGTTGCACAGTTTGAAACGAACACGGAACCACGCGGTTGCAAAGCGATCTTTCTTTACTACACATTCATAGGATTGAACAGACCTATAACGAAATCCATCCCAACCGTATACCATATCCATTTGATGTTTGTCTCTTAAATTTATACGTCATTTGTCGACTGTAGATTTTTATTTGTGGTTAGTGGTTTCCTATCTTGTTCTGCTTTGTGTAATTTGGCACATTGCAAACGCTCCTTATTGACAGTGCATAATAAACTGCCAGGAGAGTGTTGTATGTGTATGGCCAATATAGCATTTTGGGAGTCGTGAAGTTTACAACTTTTTCGTTTGCAATCACAGACATCTGTATCTTGTTCTTGGTTTTACATGCTTATTGTTAGTTTTTGATTTTAAAAAAATGGCTTATAATTTTAGTCTTTTTGTAATGTATAGTTTTAATTTACGGTTTATTGCAATGCATTTTGTGTTCTGTTATATGAGGGTATTGTATGCATTGATTTATTCCTTAATTAGTATGCATTAGATTTATATCATACAATTTATGTGTGACTTATTTGATAGTATATAAAACGCAATTTTTTTTATCAAGAAAAAAAATAATATAAAAGAATCTCTTTGAGTCCTGTATGCGGAGTTATGTCTCCTATAAGTTTCAATGCACTAAAAATTTCTTTCCAGAGTATGTTTTGCTGAAATTAGAGACCATCTTTTATGATTCTGCGTCTTTTATGGCATCAAATATTGTATTTTAACCTTTTTCATACCAACTGCTCCTGGTTCTTTAATACGAATTTCTTGTTGTTAAGTGATCTAAATTAAAAACTTTTATCAAAGCTTTATGAAAATATGTTTTAAACATCAGATTAATAATGACAAAGTTGCTTTACTAAACTCTTTATTATCTAAAAATTAAAACAAAGTCAATGAATTTCAACAGAAATTTGAAAAGAGACGGGTTAAAGACGTTTTGTTTTTCCTTGTTTCGATCATTCTCTGAGTTCATGAGGGGGCACCATTTTGAAGGGTTTCAGTCAGACAAATCGACCTCAACACTTTTATTTATGCTCTGGAACTAACTCTCTTGCGAGTCAACATGGGAGTCCTTGACGACATTGTAAAGTTAATTTAACTGAGGTATATTTGGCCCGACGAGTAGCTAGCGGATTACCCCTCGTTTGGACAATTACTATTTTTGAGGTTCGGCTAGCTATGAAACATATGTAGCCTGGATTTTATCAGCTCCATTCCCTAATTTTAGATATGTATGTATATATGTATGTATGTATGTATGTATGTATGTATGTATGTTTATGTGTGTGTATGTATGCATGCATGTGTATGTGTGTATGTATGTATGTGTGTGTGTGTGTGTTTCTCGTCACCATTTGACAAACCGTGTTGGTTTAATTAGCCCCCCCCCCGTAACTTAATGATTCGGCAAAAGGGATCAAAGCAATAAGTACCGAACTCTGAAAAGGAAGTACTAAACTATATTTGCTCGACTAAACCCTGTGCTCCAGTATGGTCGCAATCCAATAACAGAAACAATATAAAAGGTAAAAGCCTCGCTGTAAATGTTTATACCTTCATTCACGTCTTTAGTGTAACCGGACGTGACGTATGTGTTATCTTCCTCTCTGAATGCTTATGTATAGAAATGGAGTCGTTGTATAGCTTAGAGCTTTATTTGTACTATTTAGGTGCTCCTTTCATTTTCCAATGCCTTCCGCTGTGATCTGTACAACCAGTGTATCATTCACGAGCCCTGGTGTATATCATATGTTTATATAGCTGTGTGACTTCGTGATAATCTTGACACCAATTACATTGGCTTTTTTTTTCTTTCTACTATGAAGAAGATGCCGTACACACCAGCACGTACTTCAACATGGAGATGAGACTGTGAAGATCTAGAAATGTTGATAATGGATTTAGGAACTGTTCTAAACAAACTGCAAGTAACTCATACGAAAATATGAAAAACGGTTGGATAAAAATGAAAAAATAAAAACTAGAACGTAACAGTCATCGTGAAAACTTGTGTGTACATACATACAAACATACATACATACATACATGTGTTTACGTTTATGTATGTATGTGTATTTATATGTGTACGCATATATATATATATATATATATATATATATATATATATATATACGAGCACACACACATGCACACGTACATATTTTTCTGTGTTTTATTGATACTGTTAAGTGGCTCATATTCCGTTCACTAGCCTATCCTGTGGTTTGATGCCCCGCAGTGTACTGCACTGGATATAGGAGTGTAGGGTGGGACCTACAACTGCGAACAAACTTTAGCTTTATATATATATATATATATGTATATATATATATATATATATATATATATATATATATATATATATATATATATATGTATATATATGCATATATATATATATATATGCATATATATATATATATATATATATATATATATATATATATATATATATATATATATAAGTATATATGTATATATGAATATATATATATAAATATATATATGCATATATATATAAATATACATGTATATATATATATGCATATATGTATGTATATATATAAATATATATATGAATATATATATATATAATACACACACTTACGCGCGCGCGCGCACACATACACACACACACACACACATAATCTGTTAACAGCGATACACCGTAACTTTAAATTCCATACCCAGCAAATGCTAAGCAATTATCTGAACAACAAACGTCAACTTGTTATTGAAATATCCGCTAAATAACTGTTCGTAGTATGTGGGATTTTCAGTAATGCTGTCTAGGTTAAAAGTTCTCACAAGTATGATATATTGCATATTGATGTAACTGCACTTAGTTATACCTCCATATACTAAAATGTGTAACATATTCTTTCGACGTTCGGGTGGGTTTGATTAGATTGTTTAGCTGTACACCTGCTTTCTATATTTCTGAAGGAAGATGTATTATTAAAACATCTTCGTTTATATTTCCCGTGTATCATACAAACGGTGTATATGTACGATGTTAAGATTTGGTTGGAGGAAATGACTTCTGCTTCATAAATAACTGCTTCGGCGTTGCATGCTATATTAAGGGGACATATGTTTGTGGTACTATTCGTGTAGATAACCTTAGTTAACTTATTTGGTTTACATGTTATAATGTTTTTCACAGTAGAACTACAGCTGTAATTCAGTTTAAGATTGTTCCTATTGAATAGTTTTCTATGACAGTGGCTGACAACGAACGCTTATCTATTTATTTAATTTTCCCTATATTAGACAAAACATTTCCAGGAAGAGAAGTTATGAAACAGATGATGTAGCGGCGTCTTTTCCTTGGTTTGGATGCTGGGAGTTAGGACTATATGTAATGTTATCTTTGAATCCACCGGCTTCTAATGATTTATCGTATTTGAAAAACCACCTTATCAAATATTTCTTTATTTTTAGACCGGTGTTGAAGATTCTGCCACTAATATTGTTGATCAAGTTTTTGAAAACTATGAGTGAATGACAAAAGTCTATATTAAGGTGAATTTTCCATTGGGTTTGCATAAGACATACACTTAGATGTAGACAACACCTTATAAAATTATGATGTTAATGTTACTGGCGATAGTTATTTTAAGTCCATAAATTTTTAAGGTATTAACAATGTCACATTGCAGTACAGTCAATCTATTATCTCTCCGGATGTTAGTATTTATTGTGGTAATTTATTTTTCTACATATTTCTCGAGTATAGAAGCCAAGACTGCATACTTCAGCACAACCCATTGACCCTGTACTGATGACGGATGATATCTGTATATTTGCCTGCTATTCACCAGCGCCCAACGAATTCTGGGACACTGTTGACAAACGGTCAAGAAGAATAAAAATTCAAACAATACCAACTTGTGTAAACTTAGAGTAGATCTTATTACTAATCATTTGTTCAACGATGTGCTATCATTTGCGGACAACGTAATCTTTTCTGCTCTAGGCACAAGGCCCGAAATTTTGGGGGAGGGGGCCAGTCGATTGGATCGACCCCAGTACGCAACTGGTACTTAATTTATCGAAGGGATGAAAGGTAAAGGTGACCTCGGCGAAGTTTGAACTCAGAACGTAAAGACAGACGAAATACCGTTAAGCATTTCGCCTGGCGTGCTAACGTTTCTTATTTCTTTATTGCCCACAAGGGGATAAACATAGAGGGGAGAAACAAA
>NC_142934.1:84364379-84391879 GCF_046866305.1 Octopus bimaculoides | reverse complement strand
CCGTAATCGATAAGAGCAGTAGTCGAACGAGCAGCAATAGCAGCAGCAGCAGCAGCTGCAGCAAGCGGCAGTGACGGTGCCACAAGAACAGTTCTACCAGAATGTGTCCGATAGCGACCTAATACAACCGCCAGCCCGTCTGCCCGTTCGTCTGCCTTGCCAACCCGTCCGATTCGACTGCTGCTGCCTTCTCTTTTCACCCCTCAGTTTGTAAAATGATTCCGTCCGTTCGGGTTATTTCTTTCTTTCTCTCCCTCTTTCTTTCTCTCTCTCTTTCTTTCTCATTCGTCACTTGACTGGCTGGCTGGTTGTATAAATCGTTGTAGTTGGGTAAAGTTGTGTTACAAAGGTAGTTTCATTTATAACTCAGGGTTAACGCATTTATTAATTGTGTGAGCCTGGGAAATTTTGCTTATAGTAGCCACGGTTTACTCCAGACAGCTGTAGAAGAAGAAAATGGTGGGGTGGGGGAATAATAATAATAAACGAACTCACTTGAGCAGAGCTAGCTGCTTGCCGTCCTCTCTATATCGATGAATTTCCACTGTCCAAATAGGCTCAACTCCTTGTCACACACAACATACAAACTGTGAGGTACCAGTCGACGATGGAGTCTGTCAGGGCGTGCTTTCTCTCAACCTGCTAGAAATAACAGCTAAATCTCCCTCGTATCTCTGCCATTGGGTAATGTAATCCTACGTACCCCTAAATAGACTTAGCCTTTGCTATTGTTGTTGTTGCTGTTATTTAACCCCTAGTTAGCCGTTTCTGAGCACACTTACGATAAAAAATTAAAAAATTCTACCTATAAACATCCCATCTTTTATTTCAGACTTTCTCAGAGAGTCAGCCTGTTTATTTATTTATTTATTTATTTATTTATTTATTTATTTATTATTTGTTTCTTTATTTATTTATTTCATTCTTTATTTGTTTGTTTGTTTTTGTATTTATCTTTATGAACGACAAGGTGTGATTTCATGAGACATTTGTTCGCTATTCTTAACAAATCGTACAGACGTGGCGTAGTTCTTTTGTTGGGTGGTGGCCAAAGTTGGATGGTTTCTGACCCATAAATCGGCACCATCAGAGAATTTTCTCCATCAGAGTTAACTTAAACACCACCACCACCACCAATAACAATGACAAAGACAACATCTGCAATCTAGATCCACAATGAAACATGCATATAGTCGCCCAAACAAAAAGGGTAGAAACAGTAGCCAGGTCTCCCTCAAGCTTCTTAGTCTATGCTAATAGTATATTATTAGTAATAGGCGCAGAAGTGGATGTGTGGTAAGTAGCTTGCTTACCAACCACATGGTTCTGGGTTCCGTCCCACAGCGTGGCACCTTGGGCAAGTGTCTTCTACTATAGCCTCGGGCCGACCAAAGCCTTGTGAGTGGATTTGGTAGACGGAAACTGAAAGAAGCCCGTCGTATATATATATATATATATATATATATATATATATATATATGTATGTGTGTTTGTGTGTCTGTGTTTGTCCCCCCACCATCGCTTGACAACCGAAGGTGGTGTGTTTACGTCCCTGTAAATTAGCGGTTCGGCAAAAAAGACTGATAGAATAAGTACTAGGCTTCCAAAGAATAAGTCCTGGGGTCGATTTGCTCGACTAAAGGCGGTGCTCCAGCATGGCCGCAGTCAAATGACTGAAACAAGTAAAAGAGTAAAAAGAAGGAACACATTGAATAATGTAGTCCTAGATAGACTATATCTTCTACTTGTTTCAGTCATTGGGCTGCGGCCTTGTTGGAGCACCGTATTGATGGGTTTAGCCGAAGAAATCGACTCCACCACCTGTATTCTAGGCAATTATTTTATCGGTCTTATTTGCCGAATTGTTAATTTACAGGGAAGAAAACAAACCAACACCGGTTGTCAAGTGGTGGTGGGGGACAAGCATAATCTTGTGTTTGTTTGTAAATTTCTTTTATTTCATTTACTTGTTTCAGTCATTTGACTGCGGCCATGCTGGAGCACCGCCTTTAGTCGAACAAATCGACCCCAGGACTTATTCTTTGTACTTCCTCTATCAGTCTCTTTTGCCGAACCGCTAAGCTACGGGGACGTAAACACACCAACATCGGTTTTCAAACACAAACACACAAATACAGTTTCAGTTTCCCTCTACCAAATCCACTCACAAGGCTTTGGTCGGCCCAAGGCTATAGAAGAAGACACTTGCTCAAGGTGCCACACAGTGGGACTGAACCCGGAACCATGTGGTTGGTAAGCAAGCTACTTACCACACAGCCACACCTATATACATATATAAATATATTCAGTTTTACCTTTTGCTTGTTTCAGTCATTGGACTGTGGCCATACTGGGGCACACGCGCACACACATACACAGACATACGCGTGCGCCCACACACACACACACACACACATGTATATACACACAAGCACCAGGATTCCATACAGTTTCTGTCTACCAAGCTCATTCCTAAGGCATTGCTTGACCCAGTTCTATAGAGGAAGACACTCTCCCAAGTTACTGCCCTGTGAAACTGACCCCGAAATTACGTGGTCGCAAAGCGATCGTCCTAACTACAGGGCCATGCTTGCACTTGGGACAAAAACAAACAAGAGTCTGTGTTTGTCACCCCATCACCGCTTGACAACCGGTGTTGGTATGTTTATGTCCCCGCAACTTAGCGGTTCGGTAAAAGAGAGCGACAGAATAAGTAATAGGCTTTAGAAAATGAGTCTTGGTGGTGGTGGGGAGGTCGATTGTTTTTTTAAACTAAAAACCATCCAAGGCGGTGCTCCAGCATGGCCGCAGTCAAATGACAGAAACAAGTAAAAGAGCAAAAGAGAAAAACGGGATGGTCATGGCTGGAACGCCTTTGTTCATAGGTCTGTCTGTCTGCATGATAATGTCTCACTTGAGAGATGTCGCCAGAATGAGGCGGAGGAGCATCCACCATAAAAACAACAACGATACAAATTGTATTGGCGTGCGCTGATGATTGCGCACACGCTGGTGGGGCTTGTGGCAACAACAACAGCGTTAAATTAAAATATCAGTAGTAGTAACAGCAGCAGCAGCAGCAGCAGCAGTAGTAGTAGTAGTAGTAGTAGTAGAAGGGAGGTGAAGAGAGGGGAGGGTGAGTTAGCGTTGTGTGCTCCACCCCGTGTGAAGTCATTGCTTACCCTACCACCCTACACCTATCCCGCACCATCTACCCCTACTCGTATACACACACACACACACACACACACACACACACACACACACACATCACTGCTACCCCTACCCGATCCCCCCCGAACCCACCCACCGCCACCGATCCTCTTTCAAGTTCTCGACCCACGTGTTCTTAACCAGCCAGCCAGCCAAGCCGGCCAGCCAGCCAGCCAGACAGCTACGCACCCCTTCATCCTCCTCTCTCATTCCCCACCCTGTCACCCCACCGCCACCGCCACTCGATCACCCTCCTTATCGCTCCCTCCTTACCGAGTATCCTCCTCCCACCTTCTTATCCTAACCCTTCTCTTTCTCTCTCTCTTCCCCCCTCTGTCTCTCTTCCCTTAGATGCCACAGTCACCACCCGACACCAACACCATCAAATTCACCACTCTGACATAGCAGAGTTCACTCAAATACCCAATGCCTCCTCTCCTCCTCTTCTTCTTCTTCTTCTTCTTCTTCTTCTTCTTCTTCTTCTTCTTCTCCTCCTCCTCCTCCTCCCCTCCTCCTCCCCTCCTCCTCCCCTCCTCCTCCCCTCCGCCTCCCCTCCTCCCTCCTCCCAAACATCGTCGCAGTTTTGTCATTTGTGCATTGTTATATTATATATGTTACTGTCTTTATATCATTTGTTTTTTTATCTGTTTATTCGTTTTTTCTTTTAATTATTTTTTTTTTTTTTGCCTATAGCCTTTCATTCACCACGGGGCCATTTTTTAAACATTGTTATTTTTCTTGTTTTTTTTTTTACCCATGTCATCTCGCAAAACCATCCCAACCCATTCGTTGTGCAGGCATGCAGCAGTTAGAACGAAAACAAACGATTTCAAACAACCTCATATAGATATTTTTTTTGTTTTAGCTTTCATTATCATCATCATCATCATCATCATCATCCTCATCATCATGGTAGTCATCGTCATCGTTGTTGTTGTTGCAGTTGTTGTTGTTACGCTGTTGTCATTTTGTAAATTTTTATTGCATTACTTGTTTACTACTGTTAATTTTTGCTTGGAGTTGTACTGAGTTGTGATTAGAGAGATCTATGGGGAGAGAAAACATGCTTATAAACACACGTGTGTGTATTTAAATGCGAGTGAGTATATATATATATATATATATATATATATATATATATATATATATATATATACAGAGAAAGAGAATGTGTGAGAGAGAGATTATATATCAATATATGTATGTATATGCATGTGTGTGTATGTGTGTGTATGTAATATCTCTATCAGTCTATATATGTATATATAAATACAAGCATGCACACACATATAAAAGCATACGTATATGTATGCACATCTAAGTATCCATATATATTAAGCCTTACTGTAAGTTAAATAAGAATGTAAACGTATTCTTCCTATATTACTGATATCCCGAAAAAGAGGGGAGTCTCCAAACAAACGGTTTCATGGTTTGTTGAACACACCTCACAGAAGTCGTTCGCAGATTCCTTCATTAATCAATAACTCAAGTGTTTACAAAATTGTCATAAATTAGGCTAGCACCATAGTGGATACTTAAATTTGCGTATTTGTAATTTTGACTACTTGCAATTAAGTAAACAATACATATTTATGAGTAGCACTTCCGGTTCTTCTGATTTATCTGCGTTGTGAATAAATAGACATTGTTTAATTAACGACCAGCTGAAAATTTATGAAATGGTATTTACAGCTAATAATTTAATGACTAATGATTAATTAAAGAGTGCAATGTGCTACTTCAATATGTGAAATAAAGCTTATAGAATGGTATTAGCCATAGGAAAGAACCTCGTTGATAGCAGCAAATTGACAATTCATTTCAAGGTATAGAATCGGCTTTTATGCGAAGTATGCGAAGTTTCTCCAAAAGACAAAAACGGCAGCTGCGCGTCTTGTATAAGTAAATATTTGGCAAATCATTGTTTTGATCCTAGAACCACCGCTTTGGTCGGCCTGAGACTATAGTAAAAGACACTAGCCCAAGGTGCCACGCAGTGACACTGAACCCGGAACCATGTAAGAGTAAGAGGTATATATAATTCAGATTCAAATGAATTAGATACTTAGGTTGAGGTACCAAGTCAGTCTGGCATTGTACACAGCTCGAGGTTAGGTGAATAAAATGCAAATAAGTAACAAGGATGTCCAGGTATTAGTGCATTACGGCCGTTTCAAGCGGCTCCGTTTAATCGATCAATGCAAACATTACATCAATTTGAAATAAATCGCTCTCTTCGGATGCGTATGACCACATAGATTTCCAACATACAGAATGTCTTGCAAACAACTTGCACATGCTACCAGTCGCATACCGGAAGCCGAAGAGAATGCGCACCGTTTCGGAGCCTACCTCTTGGCGGCATCAATGCGCACTGGCCCCCCTCACTGATATGAGGCCCCGCTTGCTAGATCAACTGGTTATTACATCATAATTACATTATAATTTTATAACAAAGAATTCATAGCGAATTTTTCATCAGTACTACAGATCAAAATAATTACATTGCTTCTTTTTACTATTGTTGTAGCAGAATGAATTTAGGGGGAAAATACCTCTTAAATATAGAACTGAAAAATACCTAAAGCCTACTATAATTTCGAGAGACAGAAGAAAATAATAGGGGTCAAGAGAGAGAAATGGTGATATAGCTACATTCATCTTTATTATCCTTATCACATTCAAAAAAGACCCATACCAGCAAGTAGTCTACATCTCCTTAGAATTATAAATGTGTGTGAGTCTCTCTCTCTCTCTCTCTCTCTCTCTTTATATATATATAAATAAAGTGACTTGCTCAGGACACAACGCGCTTCTAGGAATCGAACTCACGACTTTATGATCATGAACCAATTACTCTAACCACTAAGCAACGCGCCTTCACACTTATCTACCTACCTACCTACCTACCTACCTACCTACCAACCTACCTACCTACCTACCTACATACATACATACATGCATGGCGGCTGTCCACTCGATGACCGAGGAAGACCATCACTGACAAATAAAAACATTATTATGTTCACCATCAGCAACGTTCATGTAGAATGTCAGCAATATCCATGTAAAATTTTAGGGCTGATAAGGCTTGTGCGACGCCTCATAGACCCTCGCCACCCTACTGATATGAGGTAAGATATACAGTGCCAATATGGGTCGCAGGCTCAGGAATGTTTGAACGTCACGATCTCAAGTGCAAGCAAAAGATCACCAAAATGTCCAATGCCATTCCCTGCAAATCCAGTTTTATATCAGAGTCACCTTCTAGAGACATGTTTTAATAAAAACAGAGGGGTGCCTCACTCTCGGTGGTCTTCCTGTAAACCGGACATTCAACCCGGAATTTCTGAGTGCCCACGGTATTGTTAGATAGTCGTCGAACCTAAATGCCATGCGTACCATTGAGTATGGTGAATGCTTCACACGATAAACTCCTAATTTATTAAAACTTCCCTCACAAACGGCAAAAGGAAGCAAAAAATCTAGCGTCACCCAAGGTCTTACTTAGGTAACTTCCGCTTATACAAAGCAGTCTAGCATACGTATTTTTCTCTTAGCAATCTGGCTGAAGAGACCAGGCAATTACTTAAGAAAACTTTGGATATTCACGGAATACATCAGTTATTTATTACATACTTTTTTTAATGTTTTCTTTTGCAGAATAATTCTTGTTCTTCAATGTCTTTTCTTATATCGTACACAATTGTCATAGTTCTGAAATCGTTAAATAGTTTATGGAGCACTTTAGAATATATTAGACCCGGTTTGTACAAATGTTCTTTACTGACGTCTCTGCATAAACAAATCACTTTCTCTTCTTAACACACACACACACACACAAACACACACACACACACACACACACACACACACACACACACACACACACACACGTCTAAGGTGATGGACATAAAATTATATAAAAACATGACTGCGGGAGAGGATGGACATAAAGGAAAAAAAAAAAAAGGGAAAAAGGAGAGGATAAAGGGTATATGGAAATAAGTATGGAAGGCTAAAGAGTGCATTGTTGTTCGTAGTGAGAACAGGAGTGCTTATATTGGGTGTGAGCTGAAGGGGGATTTTACAGGGAGCGAATGCGAATAGTTTTGTGAATAGTTAAGTATTCAACCATTCCCGCTATATGGAAATGAGAAGGGAAGATAAAACGCCGAATACATACATACACACATACATACATATATGTATATATATGTATATATATATATATACATACATACATATATATGTATATATGTATATATATATATATGCGTGTATATATATATATGCGTATATATATATATATATATATATATATATATATATATATATATATATATATATATATATATATATGTATACATATATGTGCATATATATTTGTGTGTATATACATATGTCTATATATATACATGTATCTGTATATATATGTATATATATATATATATGTGTCTACATATGTATATCTATATCTTTATGTACATGAATATATATATATATGTATATACATGTATGTATATACACACATATATATATATGTATATATATATATATATATGTATATATGTATATATGCGTATGTATGTGTATATATATATGTATATATATATATATATATATATATATATATATATATATATATATATATATATATATATATATGCCGTTTCCTAACCCATCCCCAATAATAAAGATGGCGTAGTTCGGATCATGTCGATGTGTTCAAATAATGTCTTAGTTACATTTACACACACACACGCACACACACACACACACACACACACACACACACACACACACACACACACACACACACACACATGTATATATATATATATATATATATATATATATATATATATATATATATATATATATATATATATATATATATATATATATATGGTAACGTTAATAATGAAAGAAAGAAAATATCGTAGCCCGATTTGTAATTTATTAATTTATGTACAGGTTTAACCAAAAATGAATGGCATACTTTAGTTTCCCCTTAAAACACAATAACACCCCCACCTTTTTTTTTTGCAACAAATAAAGCATTTTATGAAAAGCCAAGCTACAAAAGTGAAATATATTTTAACATTACAATAGATGCTCAGTTACGCTTCCTTTTCCTTGTATAAAACTGTCTACACGCCATTTTGAATTATGAGCAGTCGTGTACAATCCAGATCATTTCTATCTTCGATCATTTTGTCTTTAGGACGTCTGTTATCTATGTGTTATTTTTTTCTATAAATGTTTCAATTCAGGGGTTCCCTACTCACTCCCAACTCCCTCTCAGTTCACTCATCTCTTTTCTTATTACATTACTCATAATATTTCGCCGCTAACCTCTACCCAATTCCCGAGTTGTAATGTCAGTCCTCTGGAATTTACCCCCTTCTGCTAATTTTTAAAAAAATGTTATTTTCTTCCTTTACCGTTTACTTGTCTCAGTCATTGGACAGCGGCCATGCTGGAGCACAAAGTTGAAAGGTTTTCATTTGAACAAATGAACCCCAAGATTTCCGTCTCTCTCTCTCTATTTTTTTTTTTTTAAAGCATGGTACTTATTCCGTGCATTTCTTTGCCGAATTGCGAAGTTATGAGGAAGTAAACAAACCGATATCGGTTTACAAGTAATGGGGGGAAATCACAAGCACACACGCACACATGCATGCAAACACACGTGCACACACACATACGCACGTACGCATGCGCACACATAATATATATATATCGTTGCCATTATGTTAAACTGTCGTATGTCCAAATTTGGTCAAATGCATTTTTTTTTCAATATTTATTTTTGCATGCAATAGCTGGTTCTTTGGGTCAAACTATCGTATCTCCAGCTGCTTCAGACGACAAGATTGTCAAAGTATAACACAACGGTATATATATATATAAATATATATATATATATATATATATATATATATATATATATATATATATATATATATATATATATACATATATATATATATATATATATATATATATATATATATATATATATATATATATATATATATATATATATATGTATATATATATATATATGTATATGTATATATACATATATATACACATATATATACACATATATACATACACACACACACACACACACATATATATATAATATATGAGAAAGGTTGAGTTCAATTTCATCCTTTTTACTTTGTGGGGTGGGTCCAAAGTTAGATTTCTAATAAAGAATCTTCATATTAAATTTGTAGCTTACCATTGCAAGTATTTTTTTAAAAAAATGAAAATTTTACTAGTATAAAGTGTGTTATGAACAGTTATAGAACACATGTCCTATATAAACTCAACAAATGATTAAAAATGGAGAAGAAAAGATGTTCTTACACAATCAGACTCAATACTACCTAAGCATGTAATATTTTCATCTTTCATAATCATTTTATGAATATCCAATTTTTATGAATATCCAAATAGTCTTTTGTAGCAACATAATATTCTTCTGATACTACCTTTCTGATGTATTCTTCTTTTTGCACTGCGGAGAATGGTAAATTAAATTAAATTAATTTAATTATGATTGATTTAATTTTTTCCATGTTTCTTACATGTTGGTGTTACTATTTGAAACGATCGCATGCATTTTCTAAAACTTTTAACATCTCTTCTCCATCTTTGTTTGTTGAGTTTATATAGGATACGTGTTCCGTAGATGCTCATAACACACCTTATTTATGTGTGTGTGTGTGTGTGTGTGTGTGTGTGTGTGTGTGTGTGTGTGTGTGTGTGTATATATATATATATAGGGAGAATTCACAAAAAAAAAACAGAAGACGAAGACAGGTGGAGTAGAAAGCAAACAGATGTATTAGTATAACGCTCGGGGAGTGAAAATGTCTTTAACGTTTCGAGCCTACGCTCTTCCACGGAAAGGAACACGAAAAGAAACAAGGAGAGAAACAAGGAAAGAAAAAAGAATGTGTAGTGGCTAGCGATCTATCTATATATATATTATAATAAAGGGTAAAAATCATTAATGATTCTACCAAGGGTCAGAGGATAAAAAAACCTTATCCGTGAATTTTACAAACATTATAATAATTATATGCATAATTATAACAAGGGATTGGCTATAAGCCTCTCCACGCGCTAGAAATGGACGCCAAAAGACGCTAATACCATCTTAAAAACTCCCAAAAATATAAAATGGGCTGTAGTCAAGCAAAAGAAAGATAATGAATTAAACTTTTGGTTAAATATCTACAAGATCCCGTTTCAAGCTTAAGGTAAAAAAAAAGAAGAAATTATACCTACTGCTATTTTCAGCAATGTTACTCCATAGCATAAATTCACGAGTGTCTACACAATAGCCAGTTCCTTGTTATAATCATATATATAATTAATTATAAGAAAAAAAAAATATACACACCATGCTTCCTCACAATTTCACTCTACCAAATTCACTCACAAAGTATAGGTCAATCTGTTCCTATTGTAGAAGATAGGAACACAATGTAGAAGAAAGAGCACAATGGGACTGAATCCAAAACCACGTGGTAAGCAAGCATTTTACAATTTATACTTTACTATATACTGATTTGTCTAAGGCGGCGAGCTGCCAGAATTATTAACACGCCGGTAAAAATACTTACCGACATTTAGTCCGTCTTTACGAAATTTCGTCGAGGTCGACTTTATCTTTCATCCTTTCAGAGTCGATAAAAAATTACCAATTAAGTACTGGAATCGATGTAATCGTCTATCCCCTCCCCTCAAAAGCTGCAGTCCTGAACAAAAATTGGAGACCATTACTTATTGCTTTATCTAAGATAGCGGGCTGGCAAAGCCGTTACCGCGTATGACAAAATAATTAGCGGCATTTCGTCCGTTTTTATGTTCTGAGCTCAAATTCCACTGAGTTCGATTTTGCCTTTCATCCTTTTGGAGTAGATAAAGTAAATACCAGTCAAGTACTGGGTTGATGTAATGGAATAGCTCGCTGCCCATAACATTTCAGGTTTTGTGCTTATAACTGAAAGGATTTTACAACGAGCTGGCAGAAATGTTAGAACACCGGGCGAAATGCTTAGCGGTATTTTGTCTGACGTTACGTTCTGAGTTCAAATTCCGCCGAGGTCGAATTTGCCTTTCATCCTTTCGGGGTCGATAAATTAAGTACCAGTTACGCACTGGGGTCGATATAACCGACTTAATCCCTTTGTCCTTGTTTGTCCCCTCTATGTTTAGCCACTTCTGGGCAATAAAGAAATAAGAAAAGATTTTACATTGCTTAATCTATTACGAGTTCCACGTTAAGAAAGCGACTTACATGCACACACACACACGCACACGCACACACACACACACACACACACACACACACACACACACACACACACACACGTTTGAGAGGCTTAGTCAAATGATTAACTTCAAAAAGGATTAAATACAATGCGCTCATATATTGGGTTGAGATTTTGGCACAAGGCCAGCAATTTAGGGGAAGGGGATAAGTCGATTACATCGACCCCAGTGCGTAACTGGAACTTAATTTATCGACTCCGAAAGGATGAAAGGCAAAGTCGACCTCGGCGGAATTTGCCTAAAAATGTGCTTACATATTGAAATCTTTCATCTTTCATGCAATACCTATTTCTAATCCTGTAAAGCTGGGGGAATGAATTACATCATCCTGAGTATATGACTGTTATATTAATTTATCTACTTGAGAAGGATTGAAGATAACACCCTTATATTTCATGTAACAAACTTTTCTAAACACGTCAGATGTTCTACAATTGGACCAAAGCATTTTTTCTACTTTTTGTCAAATGAGTAAATATGTTCTTAGACCTCTTTTACTGGGGCACTGCTTTGAACAGCTTAGTCTAACTGATAGATCTCAGTACGTATTTTAAATATGTGTATGTGTGTGTGTGTGTATGTGTGTGTGTGTGTATGTGTGTGCATGTATATATATATATATGTGTGTATATATATATATATATATACACATACATACATATTCAGATCCATATATATATATGTGTGTGTGTGTGTGTGTGTGTGTGTGTGTACATATGTGTTATATATACATATATCTATCTATCTATATATAAATATGTACATATGTATCTATAAATATAAATATAAATATATAAATATATATATTTATTAATACACACATATATACCTACATGCGCAGACACACTGACACACATCCCACGCACACACGTATACACACATATTCACATCCACACACGCACACACACACACACACACACACGCACACACACACACACACACATATATATATATGAATATATATATTTACCTATACACATACAAATACATATACATACATGTACAGTTACACACACATAGACACACACACACACACACACACACACACACACACACGTACATACATAACGGTTCGTTTTGTGTAACATCTGTATATGATCAATAAAATAGGTGAACTGATCAACGGATGTGGGAGAGATTAGGTCAATATTCCTTAGTTAAAATTATTTATCTCTACTCCCCTTCCCCCCTCTCTCACTTTCTGTATTACTTTATCCCGCTCCCCCCTGCCCACTCTCCCCCTCTCAAATATGCATCATCATAACTATACGATCTCTCCTCCTATTATATATTTCCCCTTTGGCCTTATTTTAATATGTTTGCCTGTTTGTCTGTCTGTCTGTCTTTCTGTATGTATCTATATAAGTATGTATGTATATATATATATATGTGAGTATGCATATATGCAATTATGCATGCGTGTATGTATGTATGTATGTATGTATGTATGTATGGATGGATGGATGGATGGATGTATGCATGTATGTATGTATGCATGTGTGTATATATGTATATATGTAAGTATACATGCGTGTATGTATGTATATATGTAAGTATGCAAGAGTGTATATATATTTGTAAGCAAGCATGCTTGTAAGTATGTACATTCATACATACAGAGACAGATAGCTTATATATATATGTATATATATATATATATATATATATATATATATATATATATATATATATATATATATATATATAATATATATATATATATATATATATATATATATATATATATATATATATATATATATATACGTGTGTGTGTGTGTATGTGTATATATAGATATATATATATATATATATATATATATACATATATATATATATGGGAGAATATACGAAAAAACAACAACAGACGAGGACAGGTGGTGTAAATAACAAAAGGATGTATTAGTATGACGCTCGGGAATACGGAAAGTCTTTGACGTTTCGAGCTACGCTCTTCAACAGAAAGAATACGGAGACAAGGAGAAAAACACGGAGAAAAAAAATTGAATAGTGTTCAGTCAACGGTCAATCATAATAATGGTTGACCATAACAATGACTGACCGGAAATTAGAAATTCTTTTTTCAGGAGAGTTAAGAAAAGGGGGAGATAACAAACGGTGATCGAAGAACGAGGGGCTGTGTGTGGGAGATAGAATGCTGGTGATCTTGACGTATGTAGTGTGAAAATGGGGAAGGGAGAAAGGAGTTGGTCAGTTGTAGTGTGTGCGTGGTGTGATGCGAGGGTTTTGGTGTGGTGTGATGTGAGGTGGGGAAAGCATGGGTGGAGTGTGGGTTACGCTGAGGGTGGGGTAGAGGTAGGGGTCTGTGGATAGGGTGGGGTATGTGGGTAGGGGTGGGTGGTGGGTGTAAGGAATTGGATGGGGTGGAGTGGGAAGGTAGAGTAGGAGTGTGTTGGGGTGTGGTGGGATGAGCTTATGAGGGGGTGTTGACGATGAAGGGGGAAGGGGAAGGTGGATGTAAGAAAGGGGGAAGATGGGTATGTGAGGGGAGAGAAAGAGAGGAAGAGAGGAGAGAGGGTGGGTATAAGAGAGGGAAGGTGGATTGAGAGAGGGGGATTGTGGGTATGGGGGGAAGAAAGAGAGGGAAGGTGGGTATGGGGGGAGAAAGAGAGGAAGAGAAAGAGAGTGAGAGAGAAGAGAGTGAGAGAGAGGGAAGGAGAGAAGAGAGTGAGAGAGAGGGAAGGAGAGAAGAGAGGGATGGAGAGAAGAGAGTGAGAGAGTAAGGGTGAGAGAGTAAGAGAGTAAGAGTGTAGAGAGTAAGAGTGAGAGAGAGTGAGAGAGAGTGAAAGAGAGAAGAGAGTAAGAGAGTAAGGGTGAGAGAGTAAGAGAGTAAGAGTGTAGAGAGTAAGAGTGAGAGAGGGGGGAGTACGAGAGAAGAGAGTGAGAGAGAGTAAGAGAGAGGAGAGAAAGAGTAGGGGTGAAGAGAAGTGGGAGTGAAGAGAAGTAGGAAGAGAAGTTGGAGTGAAGAGAAGTAGGAAGAGAAGTGGGAAGAGAAGTAGGAGTGAAGAGAAGTAGGAAGAGAAGTAGGAGTGAATAGAAGTAGGAGTGAAGAGAGGTGAAGAGACGTACATAGAAGTAGGAGTCGGAGCAGGAGGGGAGGTGGGGGAGGGGGAGAGATGGGTGGTAAGAGGGAGGGTGGGGGAGAGAGACAGGAGGAGGGGGTTAGATGAAGAGGGGAGGGGAGTTGAGCCCATGTGTCGCATATACATATACATATATATATGCATATATATTTTAATATTTCGTTTTGACATTGCGATGTATATGTATGCATTATATACAAGCACACACACACACACACACACACACACACACACACACATACACATACACACACACACACACACATGTATACAAGTATGTATTTGCATGTTAGAAAGCAGACTGCGTTTCTGTGGGAAATATATGTGCCCGTGTGAGCCTTTGCAGTTACACTGTGTATTTATTTTAACATTGTATCTGCTTGCTGTTCACAGAAGAGACGACGCTAACTAGAATTTAATGAACTTTCGAAGTGTAAGCTTAATTAGAAACTCACCGAAAGAGGGTGCACGGAAACACCAGCCACACACACACACACACATTAAAATTATACAACATTCACACTGATACTAATCTAGGCATAATCTCGAGTCTCTCTATCTGGGTCTTCTTTCTCTCCTGCATCACATTTAGATACGATCTTACATCCATCTCACCTCATGTATGATTTACATATGTATATATATCTTACAATAACAATATACTTTAGAACATGTAACATAGAAAGACAAGCTATGAACGATCGCTTGTAGCCAGAAAGCCCATATAACCATAGTAAAGACAGAGCGAATAATCAACCATTTATAAATAAATACTTAGAAAACTTTAGATATGTTTCGGCCAAAGTTTGTCCTCTGGCCATGTCTAACTTAAAAGCACCACCTGAAAGGATCTGTTAAGTTATTTTTAATTAAAATTTTGTAGCATCATGGCGCATTCAAGTATGTAGTTGTTGACTGTGATGTCTCCAGTGATGTATCTGGTGGCCATTGAAGAAATTTGTGCAGATATCGTTTGAAGGTGATGGGATCTTTTTATTATGTTTTGTTATCTGCTTTGGGCTAATGTTAAATAGAGCAGGACCTGTTGAGGAAAAGAAATTCTGTTGCAGTGTATCTATGCGTTGTGGACCTGAACTGTGTATGAGGAGTAAGGCACGTAGCACCAGCTTTGTATCAATTCTGAATTTGATGCTAAGTTTGCTTGGGCAATGCTAATGGTATATCCTCCACATTATGCAAATAATATATATTCTGTTGATAGCCTTATTCTGCTTGTGGCTACAGTTGTAGGTTCAATTCTTATTAATAACTCTATGGACCATGTTGTTCTCGTTCTCTTAATAGCACAGAACACAGCAGATAGAATTCTTAGTAAGACGAGACGTCGTGGGTGTAGTATCCTTGAATAATAGACCGCAATGGATCAAGTAACACAGGAACAACTAGGAAAGATCGAAATCTTTTCGACATTGGATGTTTTACTATTCTGTGTCGCAATTGCTATTTGTCAGGAGACGGGAGTAATTGAGATCGATCGTAATGAGAGTAAAAAAATGAAATGCGGACGACTGGTCTCCGGAGAAATATCGAGAAACTCAGAAAAAATATTTGACTGCATGAGTGTACACGTGCAGCTAATCTGCATATATATATATATATATATATATATATATATATATATATATATACGTGTACATATATGCAAATTACATAGGCCATAACTGTTCTCTCTACTTCGTTTTATATTTGTGTAAGTTTTTTTTCTTTGGTGAAAATAAGGTCGGACACTTGTTATGCTGAAGGGGCCTATTGAGCTAGAAACACGTGTCTACGACTGTCCACTTAATTCCAGACAATCAGTCTTAACGGCATGTCAGTTTTGGAGAAATATTTCAATCTTGATTTTATTTCCCCTTCTCAAGTGAAGTTGATCATAATTGCCATTTTGATAACTATGATAAATCTTCTACAATTGGAAATAATTTTAATAAATCAGGAAATTTTCTTGCATTGTATTTGGCATACCGGTAATTGTCTACATATATGTATGTGCATGTGTGTACGTGTGTGTGTATGTGTGTGTGTGTGTGTGTGTGTGTGTGTGTGTGTGTGTGTGTGTGTGTGTGTGTGTGTGTGTGTGTATGGCAAACGAAAGACGGAAGCTGGAATACGAGGGCGCTTATACATCCATATTTGTTAATGGTTATTTATAATACTTTTCTCACTGGATTGCGTGTTTGTTTCTCTAATTGCCATCTGTGATTTTATTTTTGGTCTTCTATATAAATGAAGATATTTCCTCCGTCTGGCTGCTTTTCCTTCTACAAAACTTCTACATTGCTGAACAGTTATTTTAACGAGTTGTATCTATTTATCACCATACCAGATACATCTGCACCTCTGGATGCTCCTGAACCAATTCTTGTGTGTCCTACCCATGAGGAATTGATGCTAGATGTATCGAAACAACTGTTGTGATTAATAATAAATTCTCGTATATTCCATCTTCCATCTTTCATTTGCCATATACATAACGATCAGTCCGAAAATGACTGCCCTTTACCAGTAAGCTTTACCAGTATAAATGATTCGTTTCATTATCCATATATATATATATATATATATATATATATATATATATATGTATGCACATACACACACATATATATTACTCCATATATTCAAATGTTTATTTTTTTTGTTTTTGTTTTTTTTTCTCGGTTTCTCCTCCACATTTTCCACTCCACACCCATATTCCACAAAAGCGCCATATTTCACTCTTTCCATTCCTCTGAGGTTCAAACAAATAATTTTGACTATCAACTAATCCTATAATTTTATTCTTTATTTCTCTCCCACCCACACTCTATCGATCGATCGATCAGTCAATCAATCAATCAATCAATCAATCAATCAATATATTTATCAATCAATCTATCTACCTATCTATCTATCTATCTATCTATCTATCTATCTGTCTGTCTGTCTGTCTGTCTGTCTGTCTGTCTGTCTGTCTGTCTGTCTATATAGGCGCAGGTGTGACTGTGTGGTAAGAAATATGATTCTTAGCCAAATGGTTGCAGGTTCAGTGTCACTGCGTGGTACCTTAGTGAAGCGTCCTCTACTATAGCTTCGGGCCGCTCAGATTCTTGTGAGTGGATTTGGTAAACGGAAACTGAAAGAAGCTCGTGGCGTGCGCGCGCGTCTGTTTGCCACCTGTTTGCCCACCGCTTGACACCAGGTGTTAGTGTGTTTACGCGCCTGCATAAATAAGAACCGACAGAAGAAACACCAGGTACGGGAATCGATTTGTCCGGCTGAGTTTCTTCAAGGTGGTGCTCCAGCATGGCCGCAGTGTAATAATTGGGATATATAAATGATGAAACGAAGTTATATACCCATATTATCACTGTATTGACAACACTATAGGATATTGTTACACACCGCTGGTCACATTGCGCTTTCTTTTGCCGAACCGCTAAGTTATGGGGACGTAAACACACCAGCATCGGTTGTCAAGCGATGTTGGGAGGACAAACACAGACATACAAACATATACACACACATGCATATATATACGACAAGCTTCGTTCAATTTCCGTCTACCAAATCCACTCACAAAGCTTTGGTCGGCCCGAGGCTATAGTAGAAGAAACTTGCCCAAGGTGCCATGCAGTGGGACTGAAGCCGGAACCATGTGGTTGGTAAGCAAGCTACTTACCACACAGCCACTCCTGCGCCTATTATAGGATAAGATTATAACTAATTCGCCTCTATTTTTTAAAAATCCAAACCAGGAACTTTTCAGTACCTCCTCGCTCATGCATACATTTGTACATACATACATACATACATACATACATGCACACATACATGCATACATACATACATACATGCATACATACATACATACATACATGCATACATACATACATACAAATATACATACATCCATGCATACATAAATACATACATTCATACATACATACATACATACATATATACATACATTCATACATACATACATGCGCATGCAGACATAACAGACATACAAATGCATACATACATACATACATACATGCACACATACATACATACATAACAGACATACAAATGCATACATACATACATACATGCACACATACATACATACATACAAACATGCATACATGCATACATACATACATACATGCACACATACATACATACATGCATATATGCATCCATGCATTCATACATACATACATACGTACATACGTACATACATACATACATACATACATAAATACATACGTACGTACATACATACATACATGCACACACACACACACACACACACACACACACACACACACACACACACACACACACACACACGCACACACATCGTCTAGCATATGGCGTAACGGGTTTTGCTGTTCTGCTGGCATTTCGTATTCTAATAGATTCTGGTGCTGATGTCTCAGAGTGATATCTGTTACACATAAACCGTATCCAGAAACCTGTCATGCAGATATTGACAGGGAACTCGGGCGTGTGCATATACACGTACGCACGCACACACACACACACGGACAAACACATGGACGCACACGCACACATTCACACATACATACACACACGCATACGCACACACACACACACATACACACACACTCTCTCTCTTTGTCTTTCTCTATTTATCTTGCTCTCTCTCAGTGTCTCTCTTTCTCTCTTGCTGCACACCCCCACAAACACACTCACACACATACACGCGCACATACACTCTCTCTTTTTACTCTCTCTCTCTCTTACTCTCTCTGTTTCTCTTTGTCTCTCTCTGTTTCTCTTTGTCTCTCTCTCTCTGTTTCTCTTTGTCTCTCTCTCTCTGTTTCTCTTTGTCTCTCTCTCTCTGTTTCTCTTTGTCTCTCTCTCTCTGTTTCTCTTTGTCTCTCTCTCTCTGTTTCTCTTTGTCTCTCTCTCTGTTTCTCTTTGTCTCTCTCTCTCTGTTTCTCTTTCTCTCTCTCTCTCTGTTTCTCTTTCTCTCTCGCTACACGCACGCGCGCACACACAGAGACACACACACGCACATACACATGCACTCTCTCTCTCTCTCTCTCTTCAATCCCACACACACTCTCTCTCTTTTTCTCGCTCTCTCTTTCCCTGTCTCTCTTCTTCTCTCGCTTCACCCCACCCTACACACTCTCTCTTTCCTCGTCTCTCTTCTTCTCTCGCTTCACCCCCACCCACCCACTCTCTCTCACTCTCTCTCTCTCTCACACACACACACACACACACACAAACCCAAAGCCTTTTGATACAGTCGTGGCAAAAATAAAACTAATAAATTTCTTGAAGACTTGAACGCCTATACAGACACACACACACACACATACACACACGCATGCACACAAACACACAAACACAGGTGCCCACACGCGCGCACGCATGTGTGTGCACCTGTGCACCTGTGCACCTGTGCATTCTTGCGCGTTTGTGTATGTGTAATATATATGTGCTTGTGCGTATCTGTGTGTGTGTCCGTGCGTGCGTGCGTGCGTGCGTGTGTGTGTGTGTGTGCACATACACACAGGCACACGTAGGTAAGCATTATACCTGTATTATGTTATGCAAGGGACCAGACTTGTAATCGCTTCCATAACACAATAGACCAAATGCGGCACGGGGGGTCGGCGGCAGACAAGCTTTAGTCAAGTATTTGAAACTAAGCAAATGTATTCAGGCATACGATAATCTTGTATATATTCACATATGTGTATATATTCACATATGGTGCCCTCCCCCCGACTACCGCCTCCCCCCCCCCAGACATTCGTATAAACGTACCTACACCTACCTTTACTTAGCATAAAAGACAGGTGTGATGCAGACTGCATGGGAAGCCTTACCGACAATGAGGAATATTTCTAAAGATGTTACAATTTAAGTTTCTATCAAGAAATAGATACAGGCGCAGGCGTGACTGTGTGGTAAGAAGCTTGCATACTAAGCACATGGTTCCGGGTTCGGTCCCACCGCGTGGCACCTTGGGCAAGTGTCTTTTACTATAGCTTGTGGCTGTGGCTGTGTGGTAAGTAACTTGCTTATCAACCACATGGTTCTGGGTTCAGTCCTACTGCGTGGCACCTTGGGCAGGTGTCTTCTATAGTCTCGGGCCGACCAAAGCCTTGTGAGTGGATTTGGCAGACGGAAACTGAAAGAAGCTCGTCGTATACATATATATGTATGTGTGTGTGTGTGTGTGTGTGTCTGCGTTTGTTCCCCCCCACTATCGCTTGACAACCGATGTTGATGTGTTTATGTCCCCGTAACTTAGCGGTTTGGCAAAACTGACCGTTAGAATAAGTACTAGGCTTACAAGGAATAAGTCCTGGGGTGGATTTGTTCGACTAAAGTTGATGCTCCAGCATGGCCGCAGTGAAATGACCGAAACAAATAACAGAATAAACGAATATATACATATATTTATGTGTATTTGTGTCATTGTGTTTGTCACCCCCAACATCGTTTGACAACCGATGTTGGTGTGTTTATGTCTCCGAAACTTAAGTCCTGGGATCAATTTCTTCGGCTAAAGGCGGTGCTCCAGCATTCTTTTTATTATTTATGCGCCCTTTTAAAGCCTAGCCAAGCCCATGGGCCCGGTTTCCTGGTTTCTATGGCATATGTGTTCCCCTCCAGCAGGACGGGACGCCAGTCCATTGCAGCTTTACTCAAGAAACAGGAAGTAAGAGTGAAAGAAAGTTGGGGCGAAAGAGTACAACAGGGGTCGCCACCATCCCTTGGCGGAGCCTCGTGGAGCTTTAGGTGTTTTCGCTCAATAAACACACACAACACCCGGTTTTGGGAATCGAAACCGCGATCCTCCTACTGCGAGTTCGCTGCCCTAACCACTGGGCCATTGCGCCTCCACGGTGCTCCAGCATGGCCGCAGACAAATGACTGAAACGTGTAAAAGAGTAATAGGAAACTGAGACCGGGGCAGAATCCTTTACCTCTAATAATGTTTTTTATTTGTTTCATTCCTGGGACTGCGGTTATCAAGCAGTGGGTCAATGAGTGAGAAACGCAGACATGGACACTCGCAGACACGGACACGTGCACTCACACAAACAGAAACACACAGAAACATATACAGACACACACACACGTGTACACACACAAACACACACCTCACACACACAGACACACGCACACATTCAAAGACACAAACCTCCCACTTCTCTCTCTCATACGCACACACACACACGCGTACACACATATATTCGGTCGCTGAGCCTGATGTGCAAGGTTCTTGTAACGAGCCCGCGAAACTTTAGGCTGCATGGGACCGAATCAAACTGTTTTTAGATAACAACAACAACAATAATAATAATAATAATAGTAATAATAATAATAATAAGAAGAAGAAGAAGAAGAAGAAGAAGAACCACACGCTTTCACCCCCCCCCACATATATTTGATAATATCTCTTAGAGAAATCTATTAAATCTATTTAACACACCACTGAATTGTGCAAAATAGATTTAAATAAGAGATATTTCAGCTATCAATACTCAGGGAGAGATATTTTTTGATTGTCCCCATTGAATTCTTCTGGAATCAGCGTTTTCCACATTTTCTATATATTCTTGTTGCTATTAAAACTGTTGTTTCAGCTTTACTATGTGTGTGCATGTGTGCGCGGTGCATTTGTGTGTGTGTGTGTGTGTGTGTGTGTGTGTTTGTGCTTATGTGTGCGTATGTATGTATGCCTGTATGTATGTATGTATTTATGCATGTATATGTGCATATATATATGTATCTGCATGTTTATGAACATATGTGCGTGCATGTCTATACGATGGAATATATACATATACATGTGTGTGTGTGTGTGTGTGTGTGCGTGTATGTGCGTGTGTGTGTGTGTGTGTGTATTTGTGTTAGTACGCATGTATACATATGCATGAATGAGTATATCGATTTCTGTATACATACATACATGCATATCTATATATCTGCCTATGCATCAATCTATGTAGCCAACTACACACGCACACAGACACACACACATTCGTGTGCACGTATATATGTATATTATGGAAGCCACTTATGGTAAAATTATGCTCAGCATATAACTACAGGCGCAGGAGTGGTTGTGTGGTAAGTAGCTTGCTTACCAATCACATGTTTCCGGGTTCGGCCCCACTGCGTGGCACCTTGGGCAAGTGTCTTCTACTATAGCCTCGGGTCGACCAAAGCCTTGAGTGGATTTGGTAGACAGAAACTGAAAGAAGGCCGTCGTATATATGTATATATATATATAGATGTGTTTGTGTGTATGTTTGTGCATCTGTGTTTGCCCCCCCCCCCCCCAACATCGCTTGACAACCGATGCTGGTGTGTTTACGTCCCACTAAATTAGCGGTTCGGCAAAAGGGAACCGAGAATAAGGACTAGGCTTACAAAGAATAAGTCTTGGGGTCGATTTGCTCGACTAAATGCGGTGCTCCAGCATGGCCGCAGTCAAATGACTGAAACAAGTAAAAGAGTAAAAGAGATTGATGTACAATGTCATGAATTTGACTGTTACAATCATAGAGATAATTATAGCGATTAACGAAGTGGGGATCACTGTGTTACTTTTAAATTTGTTAGACTTCACTAAATTTTGTGCAAGATTAAAGGTAATAACGTATTAAATTTTGATGTGGTTTTCATTTTATTTTATTACTAATATCTATGTTGTGGAGGAATGCTTTTTTTTATATATACAGGGTGTCCACAAGGTCTGGGTACATGGAGTAAAGAAAATCATAACAATTAAAAATAAGAAATAATAATTTCTTAAAGTATGTGTTAATCCCCATGTACCCAGACTTTGTGGACACCCTGCAGAATGACGACAATTTTTGCAGTCAGTGTCTCTGCTAACCTGAACGACGGATTATAATAGATTATACTTTCGTTTTGGATTTTGTAGCTCGTTTCGTATTTGCTATATATTTGATTAATCTTTGCTGTCCATTGCGGAAGAGGTTATCCCTATAGTAATTAGATGAATCATTAACATTTGCAAATTTCCAGATAGGTTGCATAACCACATAGAAATGTTCTTGACTAAGTAATTGATAGCATTCTTAGGATGTTAGAACGCGTATCTAGCAAAGTCTCTCATTTGGTTTTAGATCAGGGAAATATTAAAAGAAAAAATTATTTAGGTTCAAGGTGACATCTAAGAAGTTGGCAGAGGAAACTTAGTGTTGCTAATTGATCATATACTTAAGAAGAAAGTCACAATTAAGCCAATTAATATTGAATAAAACTAAAAAAAAGAAACACCACGTAATTATGATTTTGTAATCTCAATAGCACTCGAATTAATCCTGAATTTTCTCTTCTAAGCTATTTCATTCTGAATGAACTCTAATACTATCTTCCTTTAGCTTTTGCACACAATTTTTACGATATTTTTACTAACTTCAAGTAACAGTATTATCAATCTCGATAAATATCTATCGATAATTTCCTAAGAGCAATGTAGCCACTAAGAGCAAAATAAATCGATTAATTTATCAATCATCAATATAGTTAACTATTTCTAATTTCATTAATTATGATAGTGTACTTCCAGCATCTAAACTCAGCCCGGTTCGTTATTTTTCTCTCTGCCTTATTAAGTTCCGCTTTTAACGCTCTCTTCTTAAACTGTTAAATTAGATATTTTGTACAATATCGATGTTTCTTGCTATGATTTCTCCCGTTATAACTTTAAATCTTATTTTATAAAACTTTATTTCTAAAGTTTAACATAATGCACATGATAATAATAAATAAATACACCTTTCAAAGCCTAGCCAGGCTCATGGGCCCGGTTTCCCGGTTTCAATGGCGTATGTTTTCCCCAGCTGGACGGGACGCCAGTCCATCGCAGCGTCACTCATTTTTGCCAGCTGAGTGAACTGAAGCAACGTGAAATGAAGTGTTTTGCTCAAGAACACAACGCGTTGCCCGGTCTAGGAATCGAAACCGCAATCTTACGATCATGGTGCTGACACTCTAACCACTAAGCCACGCGCCTCCACTAGCACATGATACCTTATATAAATGATAATATTGGGTTGTAAGATATAATAATTTTTTTTCATTTAGTTTAACAAACAAGTCAATAATATATTCTCTCCTTCATTGTTCCCGATTTCTTCTGAACGTTCCATTATCTTGCCAATGCTTTGATGGTAGGAATCACAAGGTCTTTGACTTGAAGAATTCAACGAGCAACGTTTTCAGTTCCACGCCATGTTGAACGAAATGCCTCACAGTCTATTGGAGAGTGACCGAAAATGGTGATAATCTAAAGCTCAATGTCAGGAGAACACGGTAGTTGCGGTAGAACTTCCCCAACTGAGCTTTGGAAACTTGATTCAAGGCGAAGAGAAGCAGATGTCGAAAATGGTCATACGTCTGAAAAGAGATGAATTTTATTCAAATTTGAAAGCGATAGACAAAAGTTGTAGAGGAAGAATAGATTTACAGGAAAAAACAAACAAAAACAAACCTTAAAGCAATACGATAAAAGTATTTTCCGTGTTAATTCAAATAACATTTGAAAGAAACAAACGAATTTCTCTGTTAACTCGATAGTTAATCAAAATTTTATTTAACTGTAAATTTATTTTTGCATATTGAATATCACACACAGATATCATAGTAACAGCTTCACACATAAAACTTCAAACGTTCTGATTAAATCCATAATCGATTTCGTTACTTTTCTGGTACTAAAATTTATTTAGTCATTTACAGAATTGTTCCATGCAATTGGAAAAAAAACCCAAACAAACCCAAATAGGCGCAGACGTGGCTGCGTGGTAAGAAGCTTGCTTCCCAACCACAAGGTTCTGAGTTCAGTCCCACTGCGTGGCACATTGGGAAAGTGTCTTCTACTATAGCATCGGGCCAGTATAATGCATTGTGAGTGGATTTGGTAAACGGAAACTGAAAGAAGACCGTCGTACACACACACACACACACACACACACACACACACACACGCACATACACACTCTCTATGTATATACATATACATCTACGTATATATATGTATATGTGTGTGTTTGTGTGTGTGTGTGTGGAGGCGCAATGGCTCGGTGGTTAGGGTAGCGGACTCACGGTCGTAGGATCGACGTTTCGTTTCCCAGACCGAGCGTTGTGAGTGTTTATTGAGCGAAAACACCTACAGCTCCACGAGACCTCGGCAGGGGGGTGGGGGTGGCGAACCCTGCTGTACTCTTTCTCCACAACTTTCTCTCACTCATTCCTCCTGTTTCTGTTGTATCTGTATTTCAAAGGGGCCAGCCTTGTCAAGACTCTGTGTCATGCTGAATCTCCCCGAGAACTACGTTAAAGGGACACGGTGTCCGTGGAGTGCTCAGCCACTTGTACGTCAATTTCACGTGCAGGCTCTTCCATTGATCGGATCAACTGGAACCCGCGTCGTCGTAACCGACGGTGTGTGACGATATATGTATGTATATATATATATCTGTGTATATGTATATATATATATATATATATATATATATATATATATATATATATACACTCTTTTACTTGTTTCAGTCTTTTGACTGTGACCATGCTGGAGCACCGCCTTTGGTCGAACAAATCGACCCCAGGACTTACTCTTTGTAAGCCTATTCCTTATTCTATCAGTATCTTTTACCGAACGGCTAAGTTACGGGGACGTAAACACACCAGCATCGGTTGTCAAACGATGTTGGGGGGGGGGGGGGGCAAACACAGACACACAAACACATACACACATACATATATATATATATATATATATGTATATATATATATATATATATATATATATATATATATATATGTATATATATAAATAAATATATACCACGGGCTTCTTTCAGTTTCCGTCTACCAAATCCACTCACAAGGCTTTGGTCGGCCCGAGGCTATAGCAGAAGACACTTGCCCAAGATACCACGCAGTGGGACTGAACCCGGAACTATGTGGTTGGTAATCAAGCTACTTACCGCACAGCCACTCATATATATATTTAAATGTATATATTGATATAGACACATATATTCATATATATGCACTTATAAAAAATATTTTATACATACATGCATACATAATTACACGTGTGTGTGCGCGCGCGAGCGTGTGTGTGCGTGCGCGTGCGGGTGCGCGCGTATGTATTTGTATTTACAAAACAATACTAGTTGGTTTATTGTTTGGATCGCGGTTTTGGCCTTCGAGCACTGTTTATCTTCGTATGGTATTAAAAAAAATCAGGAAGTATTTTGAAAGAATATATTTTGTCAAACTCCTTCGGCTTTTATAAATATTTCATGCTCAGGGGCAGAGAGTATTTTTCCGATACCTTTATATTATTGTCGCTTGAAGAAAATGATGTAATTGTTTTAAGCTGTGGAGAAACCAAATTGCTAAATGTGTTTAGAGGAAACTAATTTCCGTTGATGTGAGGGAAATAAATTGAGCTGGAGGTGTGAAAGATAGATGTATATAAGAAAAACTAACTATAAAACAGATAGATAATACAGTAAGGAAATAGAGAAGAAGAGAGAGCGAAGAAAATAGGAGGTGAAACAATATCAAATCTCTCTGTACAAAGGGAGTTCTAGTCGGCTGAAAATCATGCTTCCTAATTACGCAGTTGCGTAAAAGGGGTTTTTCCGAGTCTCTGCATTTACTGAATATCTCTGATCTGTTTTTGATTTTTAAATAGTATGTTTTATGTATAACTGTGTGTGTGTGTGTGTGTATTCGTCTTCCCCACTGTTCATAGGAAACAACATTAACTTTCAAACATAGGCGATTAGT
>NC_142934.1:84344379-84359379 GCF_046866305.1 Octopus bimaculoides | reverse complement strand
AGTTGCTTGGAAACCGCTAAATGTATTTTGGTATTGTATTGAAATCTAGCTTTCGTTTTTATCGTTATCGTTTTTCCGAGCAATGTTTAAGTACAGCGATAACAAAGACTCCCGATTACGACCCGAATCTCTTTTAACATCCTCTCGACATAACATATTTATAACTATTAGTTATTTTGTGGAGCTAAATGGTCGTAGATAACGGAATTGATATTAGTTCTCACCAGGGATTACGGTTGCTTTCCGTCCTTTCTTATTCGGAGAAATAAGTACCAGCAAAATACTGAGGTTGATCCAAACCACTCTATCTTTCCTTCTACATATTGCTTTTAATTCAACTTGGTTTCAAATTTTGGCACAGGTCCAAAGTATAAAATACAGAGTCGACTTCGGCGGAATTTGAACTCAGTACGGAGAAAATACCGCTAAGCATTTTGTCCGGCGTGCTAACGATTCTGCCAGTTTGTCGCCTTCATATCGAAATTTTTGCTTCGAATTTTGGCACAGGACCAAAGGAGGAAATACAAAGTCGACATCGGCGGAATTTGAACCCAGTACATATAAAGACGGACGAAATACCACTAAGCATTTTGTCCGGCGTGCTAACGATTCTGCCAGCTTGCTGCCTTCATACCGAAATTTTTGTTTCAAATTTTGGCACAATTTTGGGGGAGGGGGGCCAGTCGATTAGACTGACCCCAATACGCAACTGGTACTTAATTTATCAACCCCGAGAGGATGAAAGGCAAAGTCGACCACGGCGGAATTTGAACTCAGAACGCAAAGACAGTCGAAATGTCACAAAGCATTTTGCGCGGCGTGCTAACGATTCTTATTTTTTTATTTCCCACAAGGGGGTAAACATAGAGGGAACAAGCAAGGCCAGACAAAAAAAATTAAGTCGATTAGATCGACCCCAGTGCTCAACTGGTACTTAATTTATCGACCCCAAAACGATGAAAGGTAAATTCGACCTTGGCGGAATTTGAACTCAGAGCATAAAGACGCACAAAATGCCGGTTGTTATTTTGCTCGATGTACTAACGATTCTGCCAAGTCAGTGTACTAATGTCGAAATATTAATTTCTTCAATAATCTAGATAATGAAACACCTTTAACATGTATACAGAAGTTTTGCATGTAGTGATGTATCTTATTTTTAGGTAAATGTTAAATGCTTTTATAACATTTTTTATACAGCATAATATTGCAGAAAGATATTTGTCTTGAAGGTTCAATGCGTGTAACCTATAAACTCACTGAATGTCATTTATGACATAAATACTTTTACAAACATACAAAACAAATAAGGGCAACAACACCCAAAATACAAATAATTTAATAGATAAGAATAAATAAGAGTAAATAAATAAGTAAATGAAAATATATAAATAAAGCAACATAAAACGCAAGAGTTTTCTAGAACACTTGCAAGTTACTCAAAAGACCGCCTTGAAGCGTTTTCGTCGAACAAGTCACCTCAGTCTGGTAATTATTATAACGATTTCCTTTGCTGTTATGAGAACATAAACAAACCAGTACCGTTATCAAGTAGTGGGGTTGAGTGAGGATAACAAACATAGACGCCAAGACGCGCGTACAACACACACACACACACACACACACACACACAGAGTCACGCACGCACGCACGCACGCACACACACAGAGTCACGCACGCACGCACGCGCACACACATATATGCACGACGGGCTTCTACACAATTTTCGTCTACCAAATTCATTCACAAAGCATTGGGCGGCCCAAGGCTAGAGATGACGTGCAGTGGGACTGAACTAAAAACCACGTGGTTTCAAAGCGAGTTCCTTAACCACACATCCATTTTTGCGCCATATCCGAAATAATTTTTTATACAGGCATGGTTACGTGATATGAAGCTTGCTTCCTATCACATGGTTCCGGGTTCAGTCTCACTGTGTGGAACCTTGGGCAAGCAGCTTCTTCTATAGCTTCGTGCCGACCAAAGCCTCGTGAATGGACTTAGTAGACGGAAACTGAAAGAAGCCTGTCGTATATATAAGATATGTGTGTGTGTGTGTGTGTGGTGGTGGTGTGTGTGTGTGGTGGTGGTGTGTGTGTGTGGTGGTGGTGTGTGTGTGTGGTGGTGGTGTGTGTGTGTGGTGGTGGTGTGTGTGTGTGGTGGTGGTGGTGGTGTGTGTGTGTGTGGTGGTGGTGGTGGTCGTGGTGGTGGTGTGTGTGTGTGTGGTGGTGGTGGTGGTGGTGGTGGTGATGGTGGTGTGTGTGTGTGTGTGTGTGTGTGTGTGTGTGTGTGTGTGTGTGTGTGTGATTTTGTGTTTATATTTGTTCCCCCACATCCGCTTGACAACCGGTGTTGGTATTTTTAAGTCCCCGTAACATAGCGGTTCTGGAAAAGGAAAAGAGATTGATAGAATAAGCATCGGACTTTAAAAAATGAGTACTGCAGTCAACTAAATTCGATCAAAAGTTCTTCCAGACAGTGCTCCAGCATGGCCTAAGTCTAATGACTGAAACAAGTAAAAAATAAAAGATAAAATTTAAAGGATAAAAGATGTTCGAGTTCCTGAATTCTATTCAAGCCAAAATGTCGAAAACCATTATTCAAATTGTCTGCAAAACTAGGACCATTCATACTATCACCATTTCTTGAAGCCTTCGGTTTTCATTCGTATTCAATGTTTATATCTGACCTCTATATAATTCATTTGGAAAATGCGTCATATAGATGTCTTTATTAAATGCCTTTACTAACCTATTTTACTATTATTATATACATCGTTGATTTTCCCTACAAAATTCTGTTCAGACCTAACACTTGTCTTACTTAGCGTTGGTTTTTGCTTCCGCATTCAGTAATTGTTCACCATAATGCCAGAAGAACAAAGTTATCAATAACTTCTACCATTTGAAATAAATTCTTCGATATCTCTTTTAAGAAACCTGTGGTTTTCTGATTGTTCGAGTAGAAATATACTTTTTCACCTTGATTCACTCGTATTCGGAAATCAACGATAAATTCTTTGTACCATGTGAACAGTGAGCTGTCATATTCATTCTTCAGATTGTTAACAGACAGCACTTCAGTTTTAAAAATGATCTTTCCCACCTCTAAGTTGAGTATTGCACTGTATGACTGTACGACAGTATGAATGTAAAGATTACACACATATGGAGACATAAACCATAGTAATACTCGTTTTTCTATAGTTTCTGTTTTATTTTATAGAAAAATCAATAGCCGGATGTAAAGAAAATACGTGTGCGGCTCTATCAAATCAGCAATGTAAAGTGAGTTTTAAAATTCTCTTCATCCTAATGTTAACCTGACCTAGATAAGAGCAATATTTGGTTGATAATTTAAAATGGATAATTATTTCAAATAGAAAATTGAACGTCTAACAATCTGTGAAACAACTCTCTATTGTGAATGTTTGTTGGGTTGCTATTAGCAACTAATTGACCAATCAACTTTACAATGGCTAATCAATAAAAGCAATTTCCAACACATACAAATCATTTAAGCTCAATTGACAGTCACAATACATTAACTGAATCCAAACATTTTATATCGATTTCCAAAATACGATCAGTTTATATACAAAATTATTTGTCTATCTTGTTAAATTACCAGATTTTGTTGCAAAAGAGCTAATATTTAAACATTTACGTAAATTTGAAAAAGTCTCTCCTCTATAGTAGAACGGATATGGAAAGTTGAAACGTTGATGCATTTCCGAAAGTTAATAGGGGTGGGCTTATAGTGGTTTGTATGGGTAATGGGAAATTCGCTGAAGACACGGTTATAAATATGATTCTGTGAGTGAGCACGAAGGTACACAAGCACGTAATATACCGTGTGTGTATTTGTGTGTGTGTGTGTGTGTGTGTGTGTATGTGTGTGTGTGTGTGTGTGTGTGTGTGTGTGTGTGTATGTGTGTGTGCGTGTATGATATATACTCTCTCACACACGCACATATATGAAGGGATGTTGAAAATTTCTTGGTTTTAAGGGTGTCGTGAAAGGCCTGGCTGGAAGCCCAACCTTCTAAGTTCTTTTACAATGCTTAGAAAAACTGAAGGGCCGCTCTGATAAGTATGTGAATCTCAGAGGAGAATATGTTGTATAAAATCATAATTAAGTGATCCTCTTGTATTTCCTTTTACCCATAGTGAGGAACTTTTCAACATCCCCTTCGTATTATTTCTTGTAACAGTGGAAGCACACATAAAGCTAAATATAAAAGCATATAAACATTGGGTTGGAAAAAAAAACCCCTTTCGGATAGAAAAAGGTCAAAGGTTGCCCTTGGGACTTGAAATCACATGTTCTGTAAACGTCACAACAGTTCTACCATTATGTCAATGCTAACTTTTCATTTTAGAAATTTTGTTTTTTTCCAACAGAAAATAGTATGTTACAGCAATTCCTCGATTATCGCGGTTGTTACGTTGCAAAAATCCGCGAAGTAGAAACAGAACTGTACTGTATAACTGTATATTTTTTGTTGAAATTGTTTTTGGAATCTCTGGAAATTTTTGGGAAATCATTTTTTTAAAAAATCTCTGTACATATGTACAAATACACGCATTCACTCGCACATGCACGTAAACACATAGCTATTATGGCCGTCACCCGGAATCGATAATGATTTGACAGTATGAATCATGCCTTTAATAATTGATTGCTTTAGAGTTTAACGTTGTCGCAAGTTGACATGCTCCACCTCCATTCTTATTCTGGCGGATAACCCAGAATATGACGGTGGCTGGTATTCATTTCAACTGATTTTTAACAGTACACAGCGCCATCTGGTCTGGTAATCGAATCTATGACTTTGTGATTGTGAGATCATATGTGCCTTCCTTTGAGTCTATGTAAGAGAATATGTGTGTGTGTGGCTTTGTGTGTAAGGGAATCTCTCTCTCTCTCTCTCTCTCTCTCTCTCTATATATATATATATATATATATATATATATATATACATATATATATATACATATATATATATATATATATATATACATATATATATATACATATATATATATATATATATATATATATATATATATATATATATATATATATATATATACATATATATATATGTATATATAGACATATATATATATATATATATATATACATATATATATAGACATATATAGACATATATATATATATAGACATATATATATATATATATATATATATATATATATATATATATATATGTATACACACACACACACACACACACACACACACACACACACACACACACACACACACACACACACACACACACACACACATATATATATATATATAAATGAATGAAATATAGGTTTTCAGACGTTGGGTAACTGCGCGTACGATAACTATGCCAGACCAAGGCATCCACTGCCTATCACTGTCTCTCACTCAGAATCAAAATAGTGTTGAAAAATATAAATCCGACATACAACCAGGTCAGTTGGAACGGAACTCGGTCGTAAGTGTGTGTGTATACATTATTATTAAAGCTGCAAAAACATCATTAAAAAGTCATAAAAAAACTGCTACTCAGAGTTTCACGTTTCCATTCATCAGATTCATTCTGGATCACAACTGCCCGACGAAAGGGATACTTTTGTGAAGTTCTAGTAGCTTTAATAATAAAGCATATTACTCACCTTGTTTCACATTTATGTGCTTACTCTGGTATATATATATATATATATATATGTATATATATATATATATATATATATATATATATATATATATATATATATATATATATATATATATATATATATATATATATATATATATATATATATATATATGTACATACACACACACAATATGTGTGTTAGGAACACATATGTAAATCACCGAGAAAGAGATTTGAGCGCCTGCTTAATTGGTCAAGGGAGAAGAAAAAAACGCATTTAAAGTTTTATAAATATATTTTTTGTATAACAATCGTGAATGAATATATTTTTCTTTTTTTGTATATAAATGTATATATCGTTTGCATTTAAAGAGAATGTACAGAAATGGAAAAATGGAAAAAAAAGGGGTAGAGAAAAATAAATAGATAGATAGATAGATAGATAGATAGATAGATAGATAGATAGATAGATAGGGAGAGTGATTGAGAGTGGGGGGAGAGAGAATGTCGTAAGACATTATAGATACTACGTCGCAGTAAAGGTAAAAAAAAAACGCTCACATTGAATTGATATCAACCGTTTAGTTGAAAAGAGTTTCAAAAGCCCCATTTTGATAAAAATATATCAAAATTAGAATTTTAAGGAATTTTATAGGTAACGGAGAAATTAATTATTGCTTTCTTTTCGTACAAGTTACATAACTCCACCTAAATGATTAGCAGCGTTCTTCATTATAGTATCTATAATATATCTGTCTGTCTGTCTGTCTGTCTGTCTATTTATCTATCTATCTATCTCTCTCTCTTTCTCTCTCTCTCTATTTATCTATCATTTCATAACTACTAATTGAGTTTGAGAGATACTTTATGACACGCCATTGATTTTAGGCTGTAATTTCTGTGATAGCAGTCAGCAGGAACCGTTATATATAAATGCGTTAAATTCCTCTTTCCTTTGCTTTCCACCTATAGCTACGGATTTCCAAGAACAATATTTAAATCTCAAATAAAAAATATGGATTAAAAGCACGTAAACAATGTCCTCTTGTTTAAACGCAATTCTGTGGCTTCGACTTCATTATTGACTCTATACGAATCTAAGCCGCATTTATTTTCATCTTTGAAATGCCACAAATCTTAAATCCTTCCTTTCTACCTTCTAACCACCTTTCTTATCCGAGATACACTCAAAGAACACAGTTTGGGATTACCTGGAATCCCTCTCTCTCTTTATCTCCCCCTCTCTCTCTTTCTGACAGGTACCTGGAATTCAAAGGATCCAATCTTGCCATATTGTGTCACTTTGTGTCAGCTCAAACAATTACATTAAGTATCTGCAGGGCAGCGTGATTTAGTGGTTACGATGTTGGACTAATGACTGTAAGATTGTGGTTTCTAGTCCTGGGCCGGAAGATGTGTTGAGGATCTTGATCAAAACACCTCTTTTCACGTCCACTCGGCTAGCAAAAACGAGTGTAGGAAGACTCGAACTCGAGCCGTCACTATTACGGACTTCAAGCCATGCCATCGCTCCACTCTTTCACGTGTGAAGCCGAGTTATCAGGCAATCAGTGGCTGGTTTTCACGTGATAGCTTCTCCAGATCTTTCTAGATTGTTCCATGTTAAAACCTATAAATAAAGTTAGTTAAAGAGCGCCATTCGCAGAATGTTGCAGACGTCCAAACGGAATGTCATCGCCACTCTCGTTAGGAGTGGCGATGACAGTGAGTGCTAGGCTGCGGTTCGTTACAAACACTTCTCATACATAGGCGCAGGCATGGTTGTGTAGTAATAAGCTTGCTTTCCAACCATATGGTTCCGGTTTAGGCCCACAGCATGGTACTTTGGGCAAGTGTCTTCTACTATAGCCTCGGGTTGACTAAAGCTTTGTGTGTGGATGTGGTAGACGCGAATTGAAACAAGCCTGTCCTATATTAAAGATATGTGTGTGTGTGTGTGTGTGTGTGTGTGTGTGTGTGCTTGTGTATCTGTGTTTTTCCCCCCACCGTCACTCGACGACCAATGTTGGCGTGTTTATGTCCCCGTAACTTAGCGGTTCGGCAAAAGAGCTTGATAGAATAAGTACTAAGTTTACAAAGTCCTGCAGTCGATTTGTTCGACAAAAGGCGGTGTTCCAGCATGGCCGCAATCAAATGACTGAAACAAAAAAAAAAACAGAATAGTCGTTCTAATGTCAGCGTGCTTATCCTGGCAAGCATTATTTAACGGCAGATATAAAGCAGCGCGCATATATATGTCGAATCCAGCCTCAGTGCTAAGTTTTGATATCATGTTACATTGCAAGTTGCTTTATATTTCTTACATCTTGTTTACCCTATGTGGATATTTTGTAATTCATGACCAGCCTGGTATGATGTGAGACGCAAATAAAATCAAAACTAAATGTTCAAAGGGTGTTGTTAAATCATTCAGACACATCCTTTGCAAAAGCAATTTGTGACATAATTAATGTGGTGAAGTCGCAACAGGGCTAGCAAGCCAGCGAAAAATGGCGGATTTGCTTAAGAAACATAAGAGAAAAGAACATCTGGACTGACGGGTCATAGGCCAACCCTGGTTCTAGGTATTACCGTATCTAGCGAGCATTCAGTTGCTTACAGACTCGTATATTTCATGAGAAGGAATTCCATATGACAAAACGATTCAGAGAAACCAACACGAAAACAAAATGCCGGTCACTTATTTTAGTGATCAATTGAACGTCAGCAACCAAATCGTTCAACTGAACCAACGATTGATAAGGTAGTCGGAAAAAATAGTACGGGATGTTTTTGGAAGAATTGACTTGGAGCTAAATAACCCTGACAACAGCAAGAACAACAAGTATAACTTCTTTGATCGACGTTTTCACTTCTGAATTCCTTTGCGAACATCAGCAATTACCTACAGCAACGAAATCCTTAGTAGATATTTGATCGTCTCTTATCGTTTACTGGCGACAGCTAACTCAATTCTCTCTTTCAGAAATCGTTAATCTCAAGCGCTAACATGATCACAGCTCGTTTTTCCTGTTAGTTATTTTTACAACTACGCCCAACCTGGCATAGAGCTTCCACTATTTTTCAACTAACTACACCAATTAATTTCTTCAATAAACACGTCAGAGCGTCCTTTGTCGTGTATGATGTGATGATCTGAGCAAGACGGGCACGTTTCAGAAAATATTCATATTTCGATTTGGATGTATGTACGTGCGTACGCATCTATGTACGTGCGAACGCATCTATGTACGTGTGTGTCTTTCTCTGTCTTTCTGTGCATGCGGTACATACATACATACATACATACATACATACATGCACACATGCATATATACATGCATGCATAAATACATGCATGCATGCATACATTCATAGACACAGACACGCATATACACACATGTATACATACATTCTACATAATTGCATACAGACAGACATACATAGATACATAGATACATACATGCATCCATAACACACACAGACAAACACATATATATAGATAGGTAGATAGATAACTAGGTAAATAGATAGATAGATAGATAGATATAGAGGTAGGTATAAAGATATATGTCTGTATATATGTATATTTGTGTGTGCGTACATCTATCCATCCATCCATACATACATACATACATACATGCATACACACACATGCACACACACAGAGTATATATATATATATATATAGGAAAATGTAAAAAAGCCAGAATGCTGAACTGGGAGCATAATTTAATTAAGATTTTTTCTAACCGGTTTTCATTGCGATGAAGCAAATTATCAAGAAGGAGAATGAAAATGTTTTTTTACAAAGAAGTACAAAAAAGTACAAAATGAAGAAAATAATATATAAAACAATAATATATAAAAAAAATAAATATACCCATACATTATATTGTCTTTGAGCTTTTGTAGTTCAATAGTAGTTCATGTATAAATTGGTAGGAAAAATAAGGATGCATGAGAGTTGAGTTTTGTTAGGTTTAAAAAAAGGGGTTAAAAGTTTGTGTTAAGCAGGAAATGTGGTGTCAAAACAGGAAGTGTGTGTAAGGGGAGACAAGTGTTTTTAGTTAGAGTTATGAGCTCTTTTTTTCAAAACAGGAAGTTTGTGTCTGTTCATAGAGAAATAAGGTCACTGATGGGTGTGTGTGTTAAGAAATGGTTGGAATTTCTCTATGAAAAGATTCTCCTTGTTGATTCTTTCTTGTGTGGAGATTCTGTCTTTACATTGATAGAAAGGGAATATAATGAATTTAGGGTTTTTGTTTCTGGCGCAAGAGTCTATGTGGCCACTGAGTGGAATTTGGCGGTATTGAGGGAGGTTTATTTGTTCCTTATGGACAGCTACTCTTCTACGTAATGGGAGGCTCGTCTGTCCGATATAGAAGTTTTGGCAACCTGCGCAAGTAAGGACATAAATGAGGTTACTCGAGGAACAAGAGAAATTGGTTTTAATTTTAAACTTTGTTCCTCGTTTGAAGGTAAATTCAGAGCCTTCAAGTAGGTAAGGGCAGGTGCCACAATTAGGGCGTGCACATTTTTTAACTGATGGGGGTGGAAGTGGTGTATGTAGTTTGGAATTGGTTAATAATGTTTTCAAAGATTTGTGTTGCCTTTTGCATTTAAGGACTTTGTGTGTATTAATGATATTGTTCATTTTCGGGTCTGTGGTGAGTAAGGGGAGGTTTTGTTTAATTGTGGTGAATGCTTCGATGTTATTGGGGTTATGGGTGGAGATGTATGGAAGTATTTTGGGGTTGGGTGTGTTATTATGTTGGTTGGTTTTTAGTGTGTTATATATATGATGTGGTATACACACGCACATAAATGTATGTGTACATGTGTGTGTGTGTGTGTGTGTGTGTGTGTGTGTGGGTACGTATGTATGTGTATATATATGTATACATATATTTATTCATATTGTGAGTGCGTGAGTGTGTACGTATGTGAATGTGTACGTATAAATGTATGTGTCTTTGTATATTATATATACCGAAGCTTGCCACAAATCATAATGCTTAAATATCAATTAGAAATCGATAGATATCTGGTAATAATTACTTCTTAATGCAAATATTCCTTAAACAACTCAAGAAACAGTTTCTCAATGAACTTAAGCTGAGCTTGACGGTTTTATTATGGGAGACTTTATTTGCATATTTGATATATTCGATTTCTTACGAAGTGTTTACCATCAGATACTGACCATTGGAATTCAGAGCCAAAGTCTATAGTTATTTATTTATTTATTTATTTTCTTATTTTTTATTAGTGATCAATAGTTTATAATGGCTGAATAAAACTGACTGAAATATGGCAGCAGTTTCACCAATAAACCCGTAAATCATACAACAGGTCGCGTGTTAATTCCGATAATCGCGCAAATGGGATAGAATGGTAGACATGAATGTGTGGTTAAGAAGCTTGTTTCCCAACCGTATGGTCTCGTGTTCAGTCCCACATGCGGTACCTTGCGCGGCATTATGTTTTCTGCAGTAGTTCCTGAACAACCAAAGCCTTTTCAGTGGATTTGCTTGACAGAAACTGAAAGAATCCCATTGTTTACATACGAGGTGGTGCTGCAAAGTTCCTGGCTTTGAGTAAAAGAAAATACATGAAGAACAGTTAATGATGATTTTATTCAACATATTCCCCTCTCAGATTCACACACTTATTACAGCAGACCTTCAGTTTTTCTAAGCCTTGTAAAAGAACTCGGAAGATTGCGCCTCCAGCCAGGCCTTTCGAGACATCCTTAAAACCAGGAAGTTTTCAGTACCCCTTCGTACATATATATAAGAAAATAAGATAATAGAGATAATTAATAATTATTTATTAATTACAAAATTGGACATCTCTGACAGCTGTTTCGATTAAAAAACTTTAGAAATTAATATATATATATATATGTATATATATATATATATATATATATATATATATATATATATATATATATATATATATATATATATATATATAACGTGAGAGAGTTAGGGGTTGGGGGTTCAACCCACTAAGGGATAGTATCTATCCAGTATACTGCTGGGAGGGTACCCAATTATTGCTACACTAGTGCTATACTAGGTGCAATCAATGGGAGCGGGTAAAAGTGGAGGTTTTACCCAAAATTTGTGTAACAATTAGAAAATGGAGGATAATATGCTGAACCCAACTACTTGCAGACGGTGTATCCCGTTGAATTCATTAATTTAATTCATAGCAAAAGTGCCAAAAAAAGGAAGAAAAGAAAAAGAAAGAAAGAACCAAAGCACAGGTGTCCATGGCAGACTATGTTATTTTGCCAACATGGTTTACATATAGAAGTACAAAGTACATAAGGAATTAGAGGATGAACAGAAGTTTAATCTTACAGCTGTTTCGGCCTAGTTTTAGCAAGCCCCATTTTATCCGAATATTCCTTTCCAGAGTGATTATCGGATGACATTTTGAAATGGGGTTACAAGCCCGAACCTCTAGGCCTCTTCAGAGATTCACAAAGGGTTACATACAAATGTAGAGCAAGAGGCAAAAACAGAGGTGTGGTAGAGACCAGAAGAAAAACAACAGCAAAAATAAGATGGAAATAAAAATAAAAATAAAATTAAAATTAAAATTAAAAAAAAATATATATATATATATATTTATATTAATTATATGTATATATGTATGTATGTATGTACGTATGTGTATATGTATATATAAATTTGTGTATATATATCTGTATCTATCTATCTATCTATCTATCAGTGGTGACTCCATCACTCGGGCAGCACGGGCTTAGCTCGAGTATAAATTTAGTAAAGTGAACGTGTATTTGCAAGCTGATTCAATTTCTGCCAACACTGTAATTGTAGTCAATAATTCGGGCTCCCTTTATTGAACCCGGTCGCAGTTCATTTATTTTCGTTCAACGTCTGGCGGTCGTCTTAGAGGTGCCCTGTATCAAAAAAATATCATTCGTAGCAGATGTTCTCTCGACATCGTTCACACGCGCCTGACTCAGGCTCAGAAGTTACAGTCCGAGTTGTTATCTATAATCGTAGAAATTAAAAGTAATTCAAATTCAATGTTTTCTTGAAACAATAAATTTCTATCGAAATTAGGATTTAAATTCCAATCTATGAAAAGTTTCCCTTTTACAATATTCTTAAAGGTACGAAAAATTATCCAGCAAATCGGGCTAATACGAACGAGCCTAGAAGGTGTAAAAGACTAAGTGGTATCTCTTGTCAAGAGTACAGGCGACAGACAGATCGCTCATGTTTGTTGTGCACTCCGCTGTCGCCATTTGATTGCTGTTACTCTGTGTGTCTTTGTGTAAAGATCAGTTGTGTTTTGCAGGGCTGGTTTATTTTGAGCCTTGACTTAGAAATGTGCTAGATATGAAGAAATAAGCGATTTGGGGCTAGAAATATTGTGGAAAAACGTGAAATTCTTCGAGCAGATATATCTCTTATGCGAAATCTGTGATGAGCCCTGGAATCACCTGTGATATATATATATATATATATATATATATATATATATATATATATATATATATATATATATATATATATATATATATATATATATATATATATATATATATATATACATATATATATATACAAGTCTGTATAAAAGGAAGTTGTTCTCTCTTATGGATATATTATCCAAGCGCACACCATTTTTGCACTTATATCGACTAACGAAATTGGAAAGTTTTCATATGTACATTTATTTATGTGTATATGTGTTTATCGTTGGTTCTTCGATATTTGTACTTTCCACACGTATTTATTTATATTATTGTTACGTGAATGAATTTGCTTACGCCTTCTATTATCTGTCCTATGTCTTGATTTCATTTTTCGTCTGAGAGAAATTAGGCATTGTAATGGGTACTGGGAATATCCCCGCTCCTGGGTATTACTGGGTGCCTCATCTAGTATTATAGTAAATATAAAAGGTTGAACGGTCATTTTGTGTGTAGCAACTTCGCCTCATGTGGCAATTTCGCAACATGTGGCAACACTGGTTCTGACGTGTCTACACAGCGACGCAGTAAAATGACGATATAAAGTTTCAGTGCTACAATGGGAAATTATTGTTTTGCTTTACGAGTTTTTGCTTTACGAGCGATCTCTGAGAACAAATTAACTCCTTAGCAGGCATCACTGTACATAGATGTAGATAGCTACGCTCACACACGTACAAAAACCTACAATTATAGAAGTATACAATGAAGTTTAATGTGCTAAAGGAAAAAAAAAAACCCAGTAAAGAATCTGATATATCGGGTGATTTCTCTTTATCAAAGAGAAGAAGAAAAGAATAGAAAAAGAAGGAAGAGGCTAGAGAAGGAGGGAGTGTGAACAAAACCGTAGAAAATCTGTTAACTTGGCATCTCTTAGGTGGAATACAAATTAACAACTCCATTTCTCTGAAGATTGTAGATTTGATGTGTGTATAAATGGATTGACTTCTGGGATTGACCACGTGATGTAAATTGATGCAGACACCTCAGATGAGACCCCGGTGAGGGTCGAAAATCGATTTAAGCTATTCGTCATTTTTTCAGTCGATGGAGATGTAAGTAAATTTGACGTTTTTTTTTTCTGTCTACTATGAAGGTTTCTACACACGCGTGCGGAAGCACACACACACACACACACACACACACACACACACATACATGTGCGCCCGTACTCACGCAGGCACACACGCACACACACACACACAAATATCATTGAATAACAATTTAACTCGTAAGCAAATTAATGTTTCGTTGATTGGTTCAGCAAAATAAAACATTTAATACATTCGAGACTTGAGACTTATTGATAATATATATTAATATATATATATATATATATATAGAGAGAGAGAGAGAGAGAGAGGCGCATACATACAGGGTGCAGTGAATAAATTGTCGTCTAAAATACACAAAAATAAAAATAACACTGACAGCTCATTTTAACAGATATATTTACCAAAATTACATAAAAATATATCGAAATACTAAAGAGTAAATTTATTCAATAAAATCGCCATTGCCTTCAACCACGGCCCTCCAGACAACTTCGAAACCTCCTGCAATTCTTCTGGACGGTCTCCTTATTTAATTTGATGAATGCTACCACAATCCTTGTCTTCAGTTCATCTTAGGTGTTGGTCTCTCGCTAAATTGCGCCCCACACATAATAATCCACGGGGTTGCAGTCTGGGGAGTTAGGTGGCCATATGTTAGGGGTGATGTAGTCGCAAAAATTGTCTGACAGTCATGACTGAGTTCTCCTGTTTGTGTGGCATGGTGCAGAGTCCTGTTGCTAGACATAGGGTCTTCCAGCAGCCAC
>NC_142934.1:84329379-84334379 GCF_046866305.1 Octopus bimaculoides | reverse complement strand
AAAAAGGAATAAATAAAAAAAAAACATGATTTTAACTTGAATGCTTTGACCGTCAACCATCTCGATCAAGTTCGATTTGGGGCTAATCATCTGCATCAAGATGAAGCCCTAATTACTCCCAGAATCTCGTTTGATGCCTTTGTTGTTCAACAAGGAGACAATCGTGGAATCCCGGAAAATCCTTTTTTCATGGTCGCTGTCTCTCAAACATTTTACAAGATATCACAAAGCACATGGAGTCCCACACTCTGTGGCCCTTATTCGATATTTTATGCAAGGAAGCTAACATCAACTTTTCATGCTGACGTTAAGAACTTATTTACAGCTATTAATTTCTAAAATTTTCACACATACTCGTCTACAGTACAACGCGTCAAGCTCGAGTTAAATGTATGCTTCACTGAGGAGGTCTAATAAAATCGAAATATGCTCGCAGTTGTCTCCTCTATTTGCCGAAATGATTGAAATATTAGAAATTATTATGGAGTTAATGTATCTAATGTATTTTCTTTACTCCATAAGTGCTTATCATTAGTTTGTTATATTCGTTGCCCTAAGTTTCTTATCACTACCTTAACTGTTATTTTTCATGGTGATGTCATCTCTGAGTAATAAACTTCGGTGGTATATTTCGTTAGATATCAGAGATACTTACGCGCGCGTGTGTGAGCGTGTATATATGTATATAATACACACACACACATAATATATATGTATGTATATGTATACATACGTACCATATTCATTATACATACATATTCATCGGGGAACTGATGTGTAAGTGAATAAGGCGAGCAAGAAAGATATAATTGATTAACTATCAGACGGTCATAGTTAATTAAATTTTTCGTATCAAGTTACATGCTTATAAGCTTTATCATATTCGCAAAGTAAATTTGGTTTCTGACTAAAGCGACATTTTCACGACTCCATTAAAAAACCGATCTCAATAAGATGAATTGGAAATTAGATTAGATATTTCAATTTATATTTATATATGTATATATATATACATATATATGTATATATATATACATATATATATACATATATATATATATATATATATATATATATATATATATATATATATATATATATATATATATATATATATATATATATATATATTTATATATATATATATATTTATGTATATATATATTTATATATTGTGTAAGAATATATATGTGCATATATACAAACAATGTGTATAAACAATGTACATATGTCTATGTATGGATAATCAATATATATGTATATATATATATATACACACACACACACACATATATATATATATATGTGCGTGTGTATGTGTGTATGTGCAAATACACACATACACACATATACACTCTTATATTTGTATATCTATACATAAAGACATACGCATATATATATATATGCACACACACATTATATATATATATATATATATATATATATATATATATATATATATATATATATATATACATATCTGTGTATATATGTATATATATATATATATATATATATATATATATATATATATATACATACATATCTATGTATATATGTATATATATATATATATATATATATATATATATATATATATATATATATATATATATATATACATATCTATGTAGATATGTATATATATATATATATATATATATATATATATATATATATATATATATATATATATATATATATATATATATATATATATGCTGTTTGAGCACGTGATCATTGATCTTTTAAATTTATTCAGATGTTTTCTTATTTACTCTCACAAGCTTCTTTCTCAAACGAACTGATATCGCTGTTAATTTTAATTTTCTGTCAGTTTTCTCACTTACAGCATCTGAAAAATAAATAACATACATTACTAGATTATATCATTTTTGCACATTAACTAATATCCTGGGATCCTTGGGAAATGCGTGATTGTCACAAGCTGCCATTTTGCTATACACAGAAGCAAATCTATGGCTGCCTTTATGTATGTGTTCTGCTTATACCATTTAGATTATATAACGTGCGTGTATGAAAAAAACTCGTGTAGAAATGTAGTATTTGATTATTGGTAGTATTAATTGATTTACTTCTTCGCTGTTCAAGTTCTGTGTATGTATGTTCGCTGCAGTTTTTAATTATTTAAATCCTTCCTTTGAGGAAGGAGCAGGTTTCTAACAAAGATACAAAACTTCATTATTGGAATGTAGATAACGAAAATAATGTTACATTTTAAACTTGAGAAGAATCTTGCATATTTTAACTGTTCCGCTTACAGATTATATTTGTAATGCGTGAAAGAGTTGATTTATTTTTCTGAAAATCCAAGCTTATCCAGATTCTATATATGTATGTCATTGTTCAGTTTTATTTCAAGATTTCTTTCCAATAGAGAAGGAGCCGGTTTCTAACCTAGATCCAAGGCTCCTTTGGAATTTCAACATCAGCAAAAGAACATTGAAGTGACTCAGGTTGGTCTCCCTTTTCTTGTCCATGGAGATATTCGTTTCTTCTCTCGGCACAAGGCCCGAAATTTTGGGGGAAGGGGCCACTCGATTAGATCGACCCCAGTACGCAACTGGTACTTAATGTATCGACCCCTAAAGGATGAAAGGCAAAGTCGACCTCGGTGAAATTTGAACTCAGAACATAAAGACAGACGAAATACCTATTTCTTTACTGCTCACAAGGGGCTACACACAGAGGGGACAAACAAAAACAGACAAACGGATTAAGTCGATTATATCGACCCCAGTGCGTAACTGGTACTTAATTTATCGACCCCGAAAGGATGAAAGGTAAAGTCGACCTCGGTGGAATTTGAACTCAGAACATAAAGACAGACGAAATACCGCTAAGCAGTTCGCCCGGTGTGCTAACATTTCTGCCAGCTCGCCGCCTTCTCTTTTTTCTTTTTTTCTAGCCAGGCTCATGGGCCCAGTTTTCCGGTTTCAATGGCGTATGTGTTCCCCAGCTGGACGGGACGCCAGTCCATGGCAGCGTTACTCATTTTTGCCAGCTGAGTGGACTGGAGCAACGTGAAATGAAGTGTTTTGCTCAAGAACACAACGCGTCTGCCTATCCAGGAATCGAAGCCACAATCTTACGATCATGATGCTGACAACCCTAACCACTAGGCCACGCGCCTTTACATTTTCATGTACATATACAGCATGTGCAATAGTTGTGGTTGGCACTCCGTCGCTAACGACGTCGAGGGTTCCAGTTGCTCCGATCAACGAAACAGCCTGCTCGTGAAATTAACGTGCAAGTAGCTGAGCACTCCACACACACGTGTACCCTTAACGTAGTTCTCGGGGATATTCAGCGTGACACTGACAAGGCTGGCCCTTTGAATTACAGGCACAACAGAAACAGGAAGTAAGAGTGAGAGAAAGTTGTGGTGGAAGAGTACAGCAGGATTCACCACCATCCCCTGCCGGAGCCTCGTGGAGCTTTTAGGTGTTTTCGCTCAATAAATACACACAACGCCCGGTCTGGGAATCGAAACCGCAATCCTATGACCGCGAGTCCGCTGCCCTAACCACTGGGCCACTGCGCTTCCAGGTGCAATAGTTAAACATGTAAGATTTCTTGCATGCTTATCTCAGTAATCCTCAACGCAGCTGTATATTTTGCTAGCTTCCACACTATTCAACGACTTGCTTTGTTGAGCTGAATACAGAGGAAAAGTTCATAAATATTTTGATGTTTCTAAACTATTTCTCATCGTTAAAGAATGACAAAAGTAAAAAGAAATATTATCTCCTTGAATATTTAATGTTTTTATTGATGCTACAATGATTATCGATTCTTCTTCTACAGATATCTGCTGAATAGAATATCAGCGAAACCAGCATATAATTCTATAGCTGCATTGCAGTCCATATTCCTTTCTGGTCAACTTCACTCGCAAGCCTTTACTCACAAGCTATTCTAATCGGTTTATTTTTCACTGTTTATATAATTGCCTTTCCTCGTGTTTTCTCCTCTTCTTTTTGTTTTTCTTTCTGGTCTTTTTCACCAAGCTTATTGAGCGTTACACAACAACCAGCTCCTCGCTACTCGGTCATCGTGATCTAATATACTAAAGGCCGTATATTGTACCCCTTTTTCTTTTATCCGGCCTTTAGTATCATACGCAAGGGCCTCTTACAATAAAGATAAATGGGATCAAAACGTCTTTTCTTTTATATATCAATATCCTTAATTTTTGAAATCACTGTAGGCTTTGCAACACCTCCAACGATGTTTACTTTTCTTTAAAGGCAACCACTACCACCATCACTACTACTACTACTACTGCTACTGCTGCTGCGACTACTACTACTACTACTACTACTACTACTACTACTACTACTACTGCTGCTGCTGCTGCTGCTGCTGCTGCTGCTGCTGCTGCTGCTGCTGCTGCTGCTGCTGCTACTACTACTACTACTACTACTGCTACTACCACTTCTACTGCTGTTGCTGGTACTACAGTAGTAATAGTAGTAGTAGTGGCAGCAGCAGCAGCAGTAGTGTTCTTGTTCTTTCACCTTATTGCTTCCACTCTTTCTTCTTTAATTTTTTTCATTTCCCCTTCATTCATTCTTCGTCTTTTTTCCAGCTCGTTCTTCTGGTTTATTCTTCACTCGGTATATCTCCTCCTCCACCTCTTCCTCCTCCTCTTCCTCCTCCTCTTCCTCCTCCTCCTCCTCCTCCTCATCTTCCTCCTCCTCCTCCTCCTCCTCCTCTTCTTCTTCTTCCTCCTCTTCCTCCTCCTCCTCCTCCTCCTCCTCCTCTTCTTCTTCTTCTTCTTCTTCTCCCTCCTCTTCTTCCTCTTCCTCCTCTTCCTCTTCCTCCTCTTCCTCCTCTTCCTCTTCCTCCTCTTCCTCCTCTTCCTCTTCCTCCTCTTCCTCCTCCTCTTCCTCCTCCTCTTCCTCCTCCTCCTCCTCCTCTTCCTCCTCCTCCTCCTCCTCCTCATCTTCCTCCTCCTCCTCCTCCTCCTCCTC
>NC_142934.1:84321879-84326879 GCF_046866305.1 Octopus bimaculoides | reverse complement strand
AGTTTGTTTTATTTCTTCGACAATTATCAATGTTACCCGCCAACTATGGAACATCAAAACAAACTGTTGCTTCCATCTCACATCATTAAAAATACTTTCATTTTTCTTTTTTAGAAAGAAAATTTACACTAAATAATAATAACACAAATAAATGAAATACTAGGGAGAAACTAGAAGAAACAACTACTAAACATAAAATTATTACATATGAGTATGTAATACGCATATTACATATTTCTATGTAATATACATGTTATTTATAAGTACATATATTTCTACATGTGTTCGTGGATGTATCATACACATATGTGTGCTTGAAAAGCTGTAAACAGCGAAAGAGCTTACCACAATGCGAAAACGTCCTTCCAAAAGATTCGTTTAATTCTGTTACTATTATTTTGGTTTCGCTCAGGTTCGATCGTATTCCTGGTCGGATTTATGTGGACAACGGATTACTACCTGTAACCTTAGGTATCCACAAGTTTTCAACAATCTTTCATGTGCTTAGAACCCTCCTGATAATCCGTGTTATTCCTAAGAGACAAACTTTCCGTAGGAGCTCTACCGGGCGTTGTATTTCAATTTTATGTATGTATGTATTATGTATGTATGTATGTATGTATGTATGTATGTATGTACAAACCTGTTTGTGTGTGTATACTATACGCTAGATGTCTTAGCCATATAATAAAAACTCTTTCTTGCCTAGAATCTTACGTCCGAGAACGGGTATCATAAACACTTCAATCGAAACTAAAAATCGCATTGAATACACAGATCCATTGAATGGATGGAATTATAGACAGAAACCAGAAAACCTAAAAGAAGGCTAAATAAAGTCTCTTTATTGATATCACTCAGAAAGCATTAAGCTGTTGAAGGAAATATCCATTTTTAACGGCAATTGAATCTACTTATAGATCGCTCGATGGCCTTTGTTTTCTATCACCATTTCTTTTCTTTCTCGCTATTTATATTTATCCACTTCTGCTCGTCTTTCCCGCTCCTGATTGTTTGTTTTAATCTCCCGTTGTCTTCAATATCTTCCGGTTTTAAGTCCTTCTGTCGTTGTTCTTTTTATTGCCTCCGCCTTCGTTAAGGCAGAGGTATTGTTTTCAGTCGTGTTCGTTTGTTTGTCCGTGAAGAAGATATTTCAAGAACCGCTGGGTGGATTCAGTGACTGGCACAAACTGGTTAAATTCTGGGATCGATCCGATATCGGACAAGGATTCTGGATTATTTTTCCGGTTTTTTAACTTAATTTTTGAGAGCGGTCGGGTTAAATTTTAGTATTCTCGTTTGAGAGCAGTCGAGTTTATTTCAGATATTCTGCTTTTAAAAAGTCACCTCTGGCTAATCGTTGAGAGAACGTTGGTGTTGCCTTGGCAGAGGTTTGCGCTCTCTGAGTGCTCTTGTTATTACTTTTATTTTCGCCAGTAAATGAAGTGTTTATTGTCAAAAGTATATCTGATATTTCCAAGATTGCATGTGTCATACGTATGCGCGTGCGCGTGTGTTTGTATGTGTATTTGTGTGTGTGTGTGTGTGTGTGTGTGTGTGTGTGTGTGTGTGTGTGTGTACGTCTGTATATTTCTAAGGTTACATATGGTTGCCTAGGCTGGGTTTTGAATCTAGAACTCGGGCTGTAATAAATTCTGTAAGATACCTAGGAAGATCCTCTCCGATGTGTAGACCTTAGCAAAGTATTTCTGAGGAAGGATTACTGTTACGCATGCATGCAAGTTCGGGGGAGTAAATGAGCCGATTATATCGACCCCCAGTGCCGAACTGGTACTTATTTTATCGATCCCGAAAGGATGAAATACATCTTTGGCCTCGCCGCGATTTGAATTCAGAATGTGAGCATTTTGTCCAGCGTGCTAACGATTCAGCCAGCTCACCGCCTTCAAGGACGTTGTCCTCCGATTACGAAAAGCCGAAATAGATATCGCAATTGACATCTGGTTCGGTAATTTAGCAATCCCGAGAGCCAAGACCACCATTATAGCAAAGTAGCCTCTTTCGGATGGATTAGTAAAAACAAAAAATACATTAAACCACAAAAGCACCACACTCGAAACAGTTTACGCCCTAAATAAGTAGGGACTATCTAAGGAAAAACTTGATTAAATTGATTGAGGGAATATAATTAAAAAAAAATTAATAAACTTTGAAATAAAAACGCATTATTTATCGAACTGCGAAAGGTAAATTTGATTTCGGTGACATTTGAACTCGTAAAGCAGGAGCCCGGATAAAACGCTTACAACACATTTAAGTACTCGAACCGACGATTTAACGAGTTCGCCACTTCGCTGCCGTCGGCAATGAGCTTCTTTTGTTAACTCTGACGCCATTATTGTGATAAGCTTTTGCTGCCAATTTTTTCACTTTTCTGAAAGAATCGTTCTAGCTAAGGAACATCTGTTATTTGTTTTAATTGTTTCAGTCACTGAACTGTGGCCATGCTGGGACACCGCATTGAAAGATTTGATTGAATTAAATCTACTCCGGTACTAATTTCTAAGCCTGGTACGTATTCTCTCCGTTTCTTTTTGCCGAACCACTAAGTTAGAGGGCGTAAACAAACCAACACCAATATACATACGACAGGCTTCTACAGAGTTTCCGCATGCTAGATGCACTCTCAATGTATTGGTCGGCCTGGGCAACAGCAGAGGATACTTGCTCTAGGTACGCACAGTGGGTCTGAACCTGAAAGTACTGAGTTAGAAAGCGAGCCTCTTACCCACGCAGCCATGCACGCGCCGATCATATTCTGCTACATCATTTTTTTTTTGTGTGTGGCAAGGTTAGATAATGCGTGGCTGTGTGGTAAGAAGTTTGCTTCCCAACCACATGGTTCCAGGTTCAATTCCATTGAAATGTCTTCTATTATAGCCTCGGGCCAACCAAACACTTATGGGTGGATTTGGTAGACGGAAACTGAAAGGAAGCCCATCGTATGTATATGTGTGTGTGTGTGTGTGTGTGTGTGTGTGTGTGTGTGTGTATGTTTGTGTGTGTATGTTTGTGTGTCTGTGTTTGTCCCCTCCACCATCGCTTGACAACCGATGCTGGTGTTTTTATATCCCCGTAACTTAGCAGTTCGGCAAAAGACCAATAGAATAAGTACTAGGCTTACAAAGGATAAGTCCTGGGGGTCGATTTGTTCGACTAAAGGCGATGCTCCAGCATGGCCGCAATCAAATGATTGAAAGAAATAAAAGAACAAAAGCATAAAAGAAAAAATGATTATTCCCTTCATAAAAATATTGTTAAGGTAGAAGAGTTTGAGAAAATAAGATCCAGTCTTTGGACATCGATTGTAGTGTCTTTATCTTTAAAAATCTTCCACTCTTCTTCTTACAGTTTTTATCAGCCTTTATCAACATTTTATTATCATTATCGATAAGTTGATTGGCTGCCGCAGTATTATTAGGAAACTTGGCAAGCCCGCCAGATGACTATGTCAAGAGAAGTTAAATACAACACGAAAACAATCAAAAATATCAGGTAAGTGTCATTTTCAGAAAAGTATCTATCAGCCTATTAATTAGTCACCTTGATTAATGTCACTTCGAATTTATAAATCTATCACCTAGCCTACAGTAGCGTTCGCAGAATGAAGATTTCTATCATTAATAAGAAATCCAAAATGTTCGTCTTTGCACAATTCTGTCATATTATTCAAACCTCAAGCTTATTTTTATTCATCAAGTTTCTGGAATAATCAGCGGAAAGTTAATCTGAATCTTAAACTTTCTCTTTACAAACCACAAATATTTAGATAAATTCTCTTATATATTATATTCTGTAAATCATTTTTCATGCTTTTATCTTTTACTTGTTTCAGTCATTGGATTGCGACCATACTGGGACACCCTACAGGGTTTATTTGAACAAATCGACCCCGGGGCTTTTTCCTTAAAGTCAGAAGCGTATTCTATCGGAAATAATACATTTCTAAATCTCTCAGAGAGACTTAAGCAGTAGCGATACGATAAAGTAGTTGTATGTTTTCAACCTAACGTGACAGTCCCAATAAGGAAATCATACTACTGCTATTTAGCCCTAGGAAGCGGCACCGCTTCCTGTCGGCCTTGACACATTTCCTGTGTCCTTATGTTTACGAGGGGGAGACAAGCACCTCCACCCAGCCAAGCCTGCATCCAGGGACATGTTTCTGAGTTTTTGCTCGTCATCAGCCTAGAGTAGCATGACTTGCTGGCTGAAGATGCCTGTCAAGCTCTCGTAAACATAATAATTCTAATGTGTCAAAGCCGACAGGAAGCGATGCAGTTTCCTAGGGCTAAATAGCAGTAGTATGATTCCCTTATTGGGACTGTCACGTTAAGTTGACAGCATACAACTACCTTATTCTATCGGTTTCTTTCTAAACAAATCAACAACTATTGTCAAGCGGTGGTGAAGAACACGCGCGCGCACACACAGAGGTACCAGACTTTAAAGAAATAAGCACGGGGGTTGAATTGTTCGACTAAATCGTTTCAAAGTGGTGCCCCACTATGGCTGCAGTCGAATAACTGAAACAAGTAAGATTATCTCTACAGATTTTTTTTATAGAAACATGGCATATCCACCCATTACCCGTTTTCATCTAACCTCTCATTGTTGTTTACATTAGACGTACTTGGGTACGAAACGTCGTAACACAATTTCTGTAGAAAATTGTAGTGATAACCTTAACAAATGGTTTAATAGCACTGCTAACACAGTAGAACACAGTATTGACTTGTAAAAGCGGTTAATATACTTTGTAATATATTATGGCTGCATAACAAAATACGGCGTTCCTGCAGGTCATTAATATGAAACAAAGTAAAAGATGAAAAAAGTATGTAACTTTTTTGTTGAATTATTTCCGTAGAATTACGCTGCCTTTGCTTCGATATCTAAATAATGAAGAATTTAGTACAAGATTTTTGCCTTGGAGGTTTTAGTCGAACAAATCGATTCTCGTGCTTATTGACTTGTTA
>NC_142934.1:84286879-84309379 GCF_046866305.1 Octopus bimaculoides | reverse complement strand
ATTATTATTATTATTATTATTATTATTATTATTATTATTCAGGTCACTGCCTGGAATCGAACTCGGCATGTTGGGGTTAGTAGCCCGTGCTCTTAACCACTACACCATATGCCCGTGGGCATATTTCTTATCCTTCGTGAGGAACAACCGAATGATGGACTGGCAAGTTGGGGAGATGCAAAAGAAAGTTATCGTAACAATGTTCTACTCAAAATATAACTTCAGGGGTTCTTCCCTGACACAGTAATCAATAGGATCGATCTCCTTTTCATGGATATCTCTAATCAGGAAGATCAAGTAATTGACGTGATTTAAACAATTAATGATGTAATGTTTTTGATAAATATTTCAAAGATTAAAGAAAACTTGATTGATGATGTATGCGATAAATAAAAGTAACTGTATCGTTATGAATATAACAGAGGAACTTGATGTGTTTTACTACTAAGTATAGATGATATGTGAAGCTAAAGCATACATTCTGTTTGTATGGGCGTTCAAAGAATAATCGAATTCAGTGAAACAATTTTCCCAAAACGCATGATTACACCCCGAAAAGACTGATACAGCATACTGACACTAGTTACAAAGTTTTTTGTTGTTTCTAATTCCACAAAGATGAATGCTTTTAACAACAAACAATCTTATACAGAATCGTCTTCAATAATATTAATCCATCTAGCATTAAAGATCAATATGTGATCAATGTCATATCAATGTAAAGACTATACGGAATAAAAATGAAATGTACTCAACAACTTCTAGGATAAACTTTACTTAAAACGTCAATAGGTTTTTAGTATTTTTCGTAACTGAAAGTATTTTGTTTTGGTTAAATAATTTACAACTTCGGTTGGCATTGTGTTTGCGTTAGTGTATTCGGTAAAGTAAACAGCATTTCCACTCAATATTGCCACTCTATTGAACAGTTTGATATTTCTTTTAACATCAAATTTCTATTGATCATTTCTTACTGCAGAAAGGAAACAAAATGAAAAGAAAATTCATGAGATTATTGAGTGATAAATATTGATTTAGTTTGACAATTCACAAGTTAGAAAAAATGCATTTAGTTGATAAAAATCAATCATTGAATATCACTGGTATACATATTTTATTAGCATTTACGGACAAAAATACAACAAAGAACAAACGAGAAACACAAAACTAGATGACGTAAAACCACTTCTAAAAACGTTTCTAATGAGTTAACTTTTACTATCTGACATCTTTAATTTTTTCCCTTCTTTCAAGCGTTGGACTGTGGCCAGGCTGGGGCATCGCCTGGATGGGCGTCATTCAAACAAATAGTATCCAGTTCTTTTGGTTTAATTTTAACTCTGGTACTTATTCTATCGGTCATTTTTACCGAACCACTGAGTTACGAGAACGTAAACAAACAAACACTGTTGTGCAGTGGTAGGCTGACAAACTCACACACACAAACACACACACACACAAATACACACGCACAAACAAACACACATATAGATACACACACACATACACACACAAACATACACACATACATAGTATCATTCACATATATATATATATATGTATATATATATATATATATATATATATATGTATATGTGTGTATATATATATATATATATATATATATATATATAAATGCACATATATGTATGTATATGTATATATATATATATATATATATATATATATATATATATATATATATATATATATATATATATATACACATATATATATATATATATATATATATATATATGTATGCATGTATATATATATATATATATATATATATATATATATACTTATATGTATGTGTATATATACACATACATATATGTATGTTTCCAAGTATATATATATGTGTGTGTGTGTGTGTGTGTTAGAAAAAATAATAAGGTACTCAGATATCTGGATGGTTGTACATTTACAGATTTTTATTGATATGTCACATGTTTTTATAAATTAGCACTTCCATCTATTCTTGTAGATTCTCCAGATTTCATATATATATATGTATGCATACGTATACACACCCGCATATGTACACACGTACGCACATACACACGTGCACACACATACACACGCGCACACACATACCCACGCGCACATGCAGATATTAATTAGTTTTTATCCCGATGAAACTAAATAAGGAGGAAGTTCTAGATATGGGACGTTTACACAGCTATAGATCCCAAAACAACGATATTGGAAAGTACTCGAAACTTTGTCAGTTTGTAATCCTCCTCTAAACGGGCGATTACGTCGGGTTTTGACACCAGTTTCACCAGGTTCGCACTGGGGTAAGCATCAATACCAGTCGTAGCCCAGAAAAAATACCTGCCGCTTCCACTTCGGAATGGAAAAACTGTGACACCGTCCTTACATCCAGGTACAACAAAAATAATCAGCTGTATCCAAAACTATGATGGTTTTATTGCGAGATATGAGACGTTTTGGCACAGCCGTTTTGGCGATGCTTATCTGGCGTCGCTGATTTGACGCTGTTTTATTTGACATCAGACATTTTAAGGATTTTTCGTTCTCTCTCTCTTTCTCCTCTCCTTCCTCTCCTCTCTCTCTCTCTCTTTCTTCCTTTTCTTCTCACCTCACTCTCTCCTCTCCTCCTTCTCTCCTCTCTTCTTCTCTCTATGAACTTATTTCTCTGTGCTTGTCTCGATCATGTTCAGTTAATAAATTGCATTGTTTATCTCTCTCTCTTTCCTCTTAATTCTTCGTATATTTCTATGCGCGCGCGCGTATTTGCTAATGAGTACTGTTGCCAAAGAGTACCGTTACCAAAATATGTTCAGTGTCCATTCAGCCGTGCCAAATCTTCAACGCCAAAGAGCCGCGCCCACTCGTTTTATTCCTTCCACCGAAAGCGACTTTCTGAAGCAAGTGGCTGCTTCGAAGGCGGCAAGCAACACATGGCGCCCGAAACCGTCTACTCGAGCGCTACCGCTAACCATTTCTAAATCACTTGTTTTTAAACACAAACTTTATTCTTTGTCTTGAAGTTTGTCTTTTTTTGTGAAATATTATCGATTACATGAAAATATAATTTAATTCTTTGAGTGTCGAAAAGAATGTAATTTAATTTCCATTCAGATATTTTCTTCTAGTAAAATTCTGTTTTTATATTGCAAAGAAAGCAAAAATTCAATAGATGAGTGGCTTTTATTTATTATTATTTACTTTTTTTGCCCAGATAATAGGAAAAAGTCTTAATATAATCTCATCCATTTCGAAGGCAAACAATGTTATATCAGTATGAATTCGGTATACTACATATGAAGTAGACAGCAGCTATAGACATAATAACACTTGTCATACTTCATTCACAATGGTTTATAATAATAACTAAAATTAATATACAATGACTTCATATTGTCCTATAGAAATGCTTTTTGTGTTATCAGTTGGTGTTATTTAACTCCAGGTCAGCCCTGACAGAGCAAATCTGAAGTAAAAAAACGTTCCAACTGTGACCAGTTTTTTTTATTATTTATTACGACGGCATGAAGAGAATTTGGTTGCTGTTTCTAGCAGTTTAGATATCTGCGCAGAGACATTCTTGATGGCTGGTAGTATCTTCAGTGTTTAACTTGTGCTGCTGTTAAATAATCGTGTTCAATGGGCGTAGAAGTGGCTGTGTGGTAAAAAGCTTGTTTGCCAGCCACATGGTTCTGGGTTCAGTCCCACTGCGTGGTACATTGGACAAGTGTCTTCTATTATAGCCTCGGGCCGAATAAAGCCTTGTGAGTGGATTTGATAGACGGAAACTGAAAGAAGTCCGTCGTATATATGTATATGTATATATATGTATATATATGTTTGTGTGTTTGTTATTCGTATCTGTTTGTCCACCCCACCACCACCACCACCATCACTTGACAACTGGTGTTGGTATGTTTACGTCATCGTAACTTAGCAGTTCGGCACAAAAAACGAATAAGCACTAGGTTTACAAAGAATAAGTCCTGGGGTCGATTTGTTCGACTAAAGGCGGTGCTCCAGTATGGCCGCAGTCAATTCACCGGAAAAAGTAAAAAGAAAATAAAAGGAATAAAAAGAATAAACAATTACGGTATGTGGTTAGGAACTCGAAGCAATAATAGAAAATAAACCAATTTGAGATCAGTTCAAATGTTTGGGACGCATTTGAACTTGTAAAGGCTTTTCACTGCAGTTTTGGCGTGGAAAAACATTGTCGCTTAAGACAATGTGTTGTAGTCATTTCGGAGCGCCCTTTAATACATGCATTTCAAACTCCAGTACCAGATACCCAGAAAGGCAGCTTTAAACTGACTGGAAGCACAACTTTCAAGAAATCGGTAAATATTGATTTCAAATTCAAGGTTAACAATATCGGCGGAGCGGGTAAGTCGATTACATCGATTCCAATACTCAGCCGGCACTTATTCTATAAGCTCCGAAAGGAGGAAAAGCCAAGTCGACCTCGGCGGAATTTGAGCTCAGAACGTAAAGACGGACGAAATACCGGTAAGCATTTTTTTCCCCGGCGTGCTAACGATTGTTCCAGCTCACCGCCTTAGGAAGTCATTATTATATTATTGACTGATTGTGTGAGCAGGCCACCAGGCCCGAGCAAATATGTATACTGGTGTGCGAAGCAGTGACGGAAAATTAACAAACTTTAATGCCATTTTGTTTAAAGAGAGAATTTTTCTCAGTTCTATATTTAAGAGATGAGGAATTATGCACATTATTTACATTATTTACATTTGACGGATATTTGTCCTCATCTTGTTTGTTGTTAACACAACGTTTCCGCTGATATACCCTCCAGCCTTCATCAGATGTCTTGGGGAAATTTCGAACCTGGGTTCTGTTTCCTAAGGTATTTTTCGATGTACTCTTTCACCATAACTTTCTCTCGCTTTTTCTTCCTGTTTCTGTTGTATCTGTATTTCAAAGGGCCAGCCTTGTCACACTCTGCGTCACCCTGAATCTCTTCGAGAACTACGTTAAGAGTACATGTGTCTGTGGAGTGCTCAGCCACTTACACGTTAATTTCACGAGCAGGCTGTTCCGTTGATCGGATCAACTGGAACCCTCGTCGTCGTCGCCGACAGAGTGCCACCACGATATATATATATATATATATATATATATATATATATATATATATATATATAATATATATATATATATATATATATATATATATATATATAAAATATATATATATATATATATGACGGGCTTCTACATAGAGTCCATTAAACAAATTAAGTCCCATTGATTAGCTCGGACTCAAACCCAAACCACGAAGCTGCGAAACGTGTTTCTTAACCACACAGCCATCACTACCAAAGAGTAAAAGTCGGTAGAAGCGAAGTATTTGAAAGGCCTGTTCTGTAAGTTTGTGTTAAGCTGTTTCCTTAGAAATAATACAAAGCAAAAAAAATCATGACGAAGTATAATTGAAGCTTGGGCTATATAGAAGTTCTATTCTCTTGATTCGTGAACTACTTGAATTTCACCATCCGCATGAACACTAGACTCTAAAGGCGAATCGAAATATATTTGAAATGCGATATCTCAAACAGACAATACTTTTTGATCAATAAAATCCAAATCATTTAAGCAAAGCAGAGGTTATAGATTACCAATAAGAAATGATTTTGATATTGCTGTTTTCTGCAATACCGAAATAATTGGTAATCTTAAACTATATGTTCAAAGCAAATCGATCAAACGGCCGAATTCTCTTAGGATACAGCGAAGTATTTCAACCAAATTAAAATAATTTTGCTTTGAAGGATCATAGAAAAGATAGAAAGAAAAATCTGTAATACACACCAATCGCCTACTTCTTTCTTAAACATGGAAGGTCTGATAGTAATGCAGATATATTAATGTTTGTAATGAAAGTAAAGTAATTAAGGATGGTTTGTTGTTGGGTTAAGGAAAAGGAAAGTCTGCAGTTTGTAATAGAATCGGCAAGAAATAGTTGAAAAATTGAAACATTAGCATCAACCGAGAAATGAGAAGAGAAAATCAAGTATCGACTTCGATTACCGCACGGTATCGGTATCATAGTACCAACGTCTAGCAAATTACAGAATAAACATCTGAGATAGTTTAAGAAAATATGAACAGACTCATGTGGAAACGAATTGTTAGTGCGTCGAACAAAATGCTATGTAATGTTTAGTTACGGCTCTTTAGTTTTCTTTACATTTCTGAGTTCATAGCCTGTCGAGGTCAACTTAGCCTTTCATCTCTTCTGGATCGATAAAGTAAAGTACCAGTTAAGTACTAGGAAAGGTGGATCGATTTACCCCGTCCTCTCAAAATTGCTGGCCTTGTACCAAAATGTGAAACCAATATTAAGAGCTGGCAGAATCCTTAGCGCGTCGGACAAAATACCTTGCAGTATTTCTTCCGACTCTTTATCTTCCGAATTCAAATCCCGCCGAGACCAACATCGTTTTTCATCCTTTCGGGGTCGATAAAATAAAGTATAAGTCAAGATGTAATCGACTTGCCCCCTCTCCACAAAATTGCTGGCCTTGTACCAAAATTAGAAAGAATTAATATTAAGAATAAGGCAGTGAGCTGGCAGAACCGTTAGCCCGCCGGACGAAATCCTTTGCGGTATTTCGTCCGTCGTTACGTTCTGAGTTCAAATTCTGCCGAAATCGACTTTGCCTTTTATCCTTTCGGGGTCGATTAAATAAGTACCAGTTGAACACTGTGGTTGATGTTATCGACTCATCCCCACCTCCCTCAAGCTGCCCATGTGCCAAAAATATTTTTAGTTATTTATGCGCCCTTTTTCAAGCCTAGCCAGGCTCATGGGCTCGGTTTCCCGGTTTCTGTGGCGTATGTATTCCCCCCAGCTGGACGAAACGCCAGTCTATCGCAGCGTTACTCAAGGAACAGGAAGAAAGAGTGAGAGAAAGTTGTGTCGAAAGGGTACAACAGGGGTCGCCAACACCCCCTGTCGGAGCCTTATGGCGCTTTAGGTGTTTTCGCTCAATAAACACACACAACGCCCGGTCTGGGAATCGAAACCGCGATCCTCCGTCCGCGAGTCCGTTGCTCTAACCACTGGGCCATTGCGCCTCCACCTGTGCCAAAAATTTGGAATCATTATTATTAAGGTGAGCTGACAGAGTCGTTGGAGCGTCGGAGAAAAGGCTTTGCGGTATTTGTTCCGCTTCTTCACGCTCTCAGTTCAAATTCCACCGTGGCCAACTTTGTCTTTCATCATTTCGGAGCCGATAAAATAAATACTAGTTGAGTACTTAGGTCGATATAATTGACAAACATCTTTCTAAAATTGGTGATCTTGTACCAAAGTCTGAAACTATTATTAATTAATTAATTAACTTTTGCTGTTTCATATTGATAAACCGTGATTATAAACATACCAGTAGTAATCATCCTAATATCCAGCTCTACAATTACTTCGTTTCCCTTTAATTTAGGTCGGTAGAGTGTGCTTTGTGGAAGATTTAGCTGTTATATCTAGCAGGCTTAGCGACGGTGTAGAGGCATCATCGTTCTATCACATTGAATACAATTGTTTTGAGTGCGCATCCTGTCATTCCACAATATTTTTGGTTATTCTTTGGATGCTTTAAGTGAGTGCAATTCTTTCTGTTACAGTTGGTTAGATCGAACAGGTCATTTATGTTGCTCATATAATGAAGGAAAGAAAACATTTGATATACATATCAACAAAACATCACGATTATTTTATTAGAAAATCGCTGAAAGAAAATATTATTCTGTGGCTTACATCGGAAAACAAATATTATTTGCATAGAATTCATATTCATTATAATCAAAATTGTTCTTCAAATACAGCGCTAATTACAAACTATTTTTTAAAAAAACAAAAGAACACTCTCTATTATGAAACATAACAATGGCTTTATGTTAAATAAACAATGAAATGCCGACAAATTAAATTAGTGAGTTAATTACAATTCTTATGTTGAGATAAATGTTAACATAATTAAATGCGGTGATCACTATAATTTTAATTAATTAAAGTTATATCCATATTGTTTCGAGCGTTGGCACAAGGCCAAGAGTTCGAGGGGAGGTGGTTGGTCGATTACATCGACTCCAGTACTTGAATGATACTTTATTTTATCGACCCCGAAAGGATGAACGACTAAGTTGACCATGGTGGGATTTGAACTTAAAACGTCAAGAGCCGGAGGAAATGCTGTTAAACATTTTGTCCCGCATGCTAAAGATTCTGCCAGCTGGTTCTGGCATAATCTGAAATACTGATTTCACATCTTGGCACAAGCCTTGCAAATTTAAGGCTGGGGGTAAGTTGATACCCTCCATCCCAGTACTTGACTGGTACTTTATTTTATCGACCCTGAAAAGATGAAAGGCAAGGTTGATCATTTTGCTCTGTACGTTAACGATTCCTCTAGCTCGCCGCCTTATCCTAACTATATCCATATTGTGAAGAGCTTTCGCTGTTTTTGTACAACGTTTAAGTGAAAGGTAAGATCTACAACTAAAGATTATATAGAAAATGTTTTTGAGATGAGTTGATGCAGTTGTGCATTTAGTGAAGACTACAGTACCACCTAATCAAAATGGGAAAGGAGGTGAGAATAAGGATTGTTTGATTTTGAACTGACAATTTGGGGGTAATTCGACATGTTACAGTTTCAAAATATATTCTAAAGTTAAATAAATTTAGAAAAGAAAGTTGTCCAACACTGAAGCGAAGTTACAGCTAAAGACTAGAGACACTCTCACTGGAAAGCTATATTTTAGAAAAACTAATTGTAAATAATTTTCATTCCGATGTTGTCCCTTCTGATTTTAACCGACGAAGAATAGAAATTGCAAGGAAAACATTTGAAAATATGTCTAGAGCTTTAACATCAAAGAATATAGTCAAAGAAACAAACAAAAAAAAAGGCTGTGGAAATGTTACATGTTGCCCGCAACATGCAACATGTAGAAACGTGGACATTGATGAAAAATATCTGAAATGTGGACAGAGAGAAGAATGTTAAGAATATCTGGGACAAAACGAAACTAGTGAAAAAGTGCTACAACTTACAAATACGAAAATATTATTATACTTAACGGTAAAAAAAAAGGAAGATTAAGTACTTTGGTCTTAAAGTAAGAGCAGCAAGGTATATAAAAATATATAAAGATAAATAGCAAACACCTGGGAAGAAAACCTAGAACAAACTTGCTTGATAACATCAAGGACTATCATATGGTGAATGTGTGAAAATGGCAGAGAAAAGACCTGAATGGAGGTCCTTGGTGATCAACCTACTGAGAACAGACGATACCTAATGATGACTTTGACGATGATGATGATGATGGTGATGATAATGAGAAAAATTTTAATCACTGAAAATGTACTCAGTTTTTATTATCTTAACATCCATTTGTATTGCGCCTTTCACGTTAACACTAATTTATGTATACACAGAACGTGTGTCAAATGCTGTATGCATTCTGTTTGCTTATTGGACTGAGTGGAATAGCCACCCAGTCCAATAATGCACTGTAAATTATCAGTCCCTATATTCTCCTCCAACTTCTCATATGAATCAAATGATGTCTCTTTGAGCCTACACCTGGTCGGGGGATCTTCCGGCTTCCATATATTCCAAATTGTCTTACGTTCCTGAATGCGCTTAACTCTTATCTTGAGGTTACTGATCACTAGTCTACGTTGCGTGGAACCTTTTTCACTCAGGTAGGTCTTGCCCCCCTGTCCAAGAATCGAAACCACAATCTTACGACGATGAGTTCAACACACTAATTATTAGACTAGGGTCCTTCATCTTAGGTAAGAGGTTTCATCATTTTTGTCTTTTTTTTAGCAGACCCGTGAGATGACCGAAGATTTGTGAGAGAAATTGGACAGGCGGAAAGGGTGGCAACCATCGCATGTGTTGTACTGTAATCCCAAGCGGTCAGTTATGTTATACATTGTGGCACACATTGTGACACTGTGGCACGCGGTTTCTGCCTGAGGATTGCGGTTAATTGTGTTCATGAGCAAAATACATCATTTGACGTTACTCCAATCCGCTTAGCTACAAACGAATTCCAACAATAGCTGGGAAGTTAAACCTGCGATGGAGTGGCGTCCCGTCCAAGAAGGTGTGTTGTAACCTCTGTCACTTACATGCCCTGGAAACCAGGTTGTACTCTGGCCTTATAGGTGCTAGGGCTCATGAAAGATCTCAGTTTAACCTAGAATGTCTCGCAAGTAGATCGAACCTGTGATCCCATAATTGTAGAATGGACCATTTGGCTGTGGCTTGTGATTAAGATCACGTAATATTATCAAGTTCGCTCTATCAACAGCTTCGTGTTATATAATTATATTCATCATATTTTTTTCGAAAGCAGAGGCGATATATATTTTCGTGCACAAAAGTTTCATTGGAGCTATAAAATAAATAATATCTGCAGCAAATTTATTGATTTCTTACATAATCACAAGATTTTTATATTTATAGGGAAGAAGGGCGAAGATATTTATTGTATGGTTGGCATTCATATATTTTTTTTCTCTCGGGAGAGAATTAACGATGTTAGGAAGTTATAACTACTTTTCATAGATTGATTCTAGAGTAGTCGGCTGTATTTCTTTTTTATTAAATTGTTTTTTCAAAAGGGTGGAGAATTGTGACGTTTATGGCTTTCCCAATAAATAGCATTAGATAGTCCGCCAATTGGCAGAGTCGTTACATCGTCGAATCGATTGCTTTTTACGGTAAATGTTCACGCTTGCTACTCTTTGAGTTCAAATCCCCATATGCTCAACTTGGCTTTGTATTCTTTCGAGGTCACTAAATAAAATACCATGGTTCGGTTCTTCTTTTATTTGGATCTAGTTCAAAACGGGGGCACCAGTTTTCATTTATGTTTTATGTAGTGTTTTTGGTACCGAAAGACTTTCAAACTTCGTATACTTATCTATTTTGTGTTATAGAACAGAAAAAAAATTTTGTATTCGAAGTTATTTCATGTAAAAAATTGTCTTATTTCGATAATTTCAACCAATCACTGACAAGTATTCAGCTGTTTACAGTTACTCCTTTGGCAGTTTAAGCGGTTCCTTTGGCAGTTTAAGCGGTGTAAAGCGTATTTAATCTCCATTACTTCTGACATTTTGCAGAGAGGCAACACACGTGTGTTCGTTTTCTTTCGTTTTATTTTTAATATAATTTCGTTAACATCTGCCTGAACTGTATGTGTACAACATTTGCCCTAACCCTAACCCTAACCATAACCCTAACCCTAACCCTTCCCTCAAAATCCAGGCCTTGTGCCTATAATAGAAAGGTTTATTAGCTACTGCCAATATGCTTCAGCCATTTTTTGACAAGGAAATAATAATTTTATCACCTGAGAATCGTTTGAGAATCGTTTGTTTACGTAGTCAGCACTTAATTTTTACGGCTGAATGGACGTCAGTCATTGGTTGAAATTACAGAAATACGACAACTTTAACATGAAATAAGTTGCAATATAATAATTTTTCTTAAGAAGACTAAGAGAAAAAGATGTTTTATATGACACATTCTACCAGTGTCCCAAGTTTCAAAGTGTTTCGTTAAGAAAATACTGGCGCCCCCGTTTTGAACTAGATCGTTTTATTTTTCTATTTACCAGTCAGCCTGTTTCCACATGATAAAGATAAAGAGAGAGGGGCACCGTTGGTCTAAAATAAAATTTCCCCCCAAAAACGCCGAATGTCACAGCGGTACTCACCTAATACATCCAGAGTCACAGGTCCAAGGCAAGCCCCATTGATGTCAGCCAATTCCTCTAGAGTGAATTTGGGGCAGATGGAAACTGTGTGGAAGTCCTTCATATATATGTGTGTGTGACTATATCTGTGACTGTCTACCCCCACTCTCACACGCTGCATGTCAACCAGTGTTGGTTTATTTACGTCTCCGTAACTTAGTAGCTCGGAAAAATGACAGATAGAATAAATACTAGATTTTTAAAAGATACAAAAAAAAAGGCATAGTGAAGTTCTAATTCCTTTGGATATCCAGGATTCAGAAAGCGAATCGTGTTGGTACAGGGTCACAGACTGGCCTTTTTACTTGGTTCAGTCTTCCACCTGCAGCCAAGCTGGAGCATCTTAACGGATTTAGTCGGTCGAATCGACTTCAATACTTATTTTTAAAGTCTGGTACTTATTCTATCGGTCTCCTTTGTGGAACTGCTATCAGATGATATGGGCTTCCGTCTTCAGGGAAGAGATCTTACATTTAAGGTGTTAACAGAAAGAAGTTCAAAGATGGAATATATATATGCATGTATGTATTTGTGTGTGTGTGTGTATGTGTGTGTGTGTATGTGTGTGTGTGTGTGTGTGTGTTTGTGTGTGTGTGTGTGTGTGTGTATTTATGCGTCTTTGTGTTTGTCTCCCACCAGCGCTTGACAGCTGGTGTTGATGTGTTTACATCCCCGTAACTTACCGGATCGACAAAAGATACCGAGAGAGTAAGTACCAAGCTTTAAAATAAATAAGTACTTATTTGTTCGACTAAAACCATTCAAAGTGGTGCCCCAGCATTGCCACAGTCCAATGACTGAAACAAGTTACTATATATGTGTGTGTGTGTGTGTGTGCGTGCGTGCGTGTGTGTGTGTGTGTGTGTGTGTGCGTGTGTGTGCGCGCGTGCGTACGTGCGTGTGTATATATGTGTGTGTGTGTGTAGTCGACGTTGTTTGGTGAGATGCTTGCTTCCCAACCACATGGTTTTGGGTTCAGTCCCAGTGCGGGACACCTTGGGCGGGTGACTTCTATAACCTCGGGCCGACTGAAGCTTCTGAGAGGATTTGGTAGACGGAAACTGAAAGAAGCTCGTTTTATATCCGTATCTATATGTGTATGTGTGAGGGATGTTTGTCCTCCATACCACCACTTGACAACCGGTGTTGGTGTGTTAACATCCCAATAACTTAGCAGTTTGGCAAAAGAGGATCATAGAATAAGTATCAGGCTATAGAATAAATAATAAATACTGGGGGTTGATTCATTCGACAAAAAATTCTTCAAGGCGGTGCTCCAGCATGGCCGCAGTCTGCTGACTTGAACAGGTAACAGATAAAAGATGCATTTAAAATGCGTCGACATTTGCTCCAATCATTCTGCTATGTGTGTGTTGGCACTCCGTCGCTTACGACGTCGAGGGTTCCAGTTGATCCGATCAACGGAACAGCCTGCTCGTGAAATTAACGTGCAAGTGGCTGAGTACTCCACAGACACGTGTACCCTTAACGTAGTTCTCGGGGATATTCAGCGTGACACAGTGTGACAAAGTTAACCCTGTGAATTACAGGCACAACACAAACAGGAAGAAAGAGTGAGAGAAAGTTGTGGTGAAAGAGTACAGCAGGGTTCGCCACCATCCCCTGCCGGAGCCTCGTGGAGCTTTAGGTGTTTTTGCTCAATAAACACCCACAACGCCCGGTCTGGGAATCGAAACCGCGATCCTATAACCGCGAGTCCGCTGCCCTAACCACTAGGCCATTGCACCTCCGCCATTCTGCTATATTAAGTTCTTATATCGAAAACAGAATTAAAGAAACTGCAGAAATGTATAAGATTAGGAACGATGATAATAAGAAACGTGTTGTTAATAAAAGAAAATTTTAAAATGTGTATTTAAAATACAGTATTTAAAGAATACTGGGGGACATAAAAACCGGTAAAGAATATAGAAATAGACAAAATGTGAGCAGAACAGTAAGCATGGCAACACTTTATGAATATACATTAGGCTTATATGCAAATTTACGACACAATGGTATTCACATGATGTTGATCATGCTGTAAAGTATAAGCTCATTATGATGTAGAGTAGCAAATAGGGTTTTGAGAACGTTTCTAAAAAAGCTAATCCGTTATGTAGATCAGGTGTATGATGGTATCGTCATATTTTGTTAGAGACTCAGGCTTGGAAGAATTGTTGTTTTGTGTCGAGGGAATAAGCATCTGGTAGGTTTTGGTGATTAAAGGAACGGATAACGGCAACGGCAAAGCATGTTCCAAGAATGTATTTGTATATTCTTTTATTCCTTTATTCTTTTACTTGTTCCAGTCATTTGATTGCGACCATGTTGGAGCACTGCCTTCAGTCGAAAAAATCGGTCCCAGGACTTATTCTTTGTAAGCTTAATACTTACCCTATCGATCTCTTTTTGCCGAACCGCTGAGTTACGGAGATGTAAACACACCAATATCGGTTGTCAAGCGATGATTGGGGGACAAACACACACACATATACATATATATATATATATATATACTGTGGGCTTCTTTCAGTTTCCGTCTACCAAATCCACTCACAAGGCTTTGGTTGGCCCGAGGCTATAGCTGAAGACATTTACCCAGAGCCATATAGTTGGGAAGCAAGCTTCTTACTACATTGCTACACCTGTGAAGATAAATAAAAAAGAATTATGAAAAGGCTTTGAAATAAGGAAAGAGTTTTTTTTAAAATTTTTTACCTGGTATTAACAATGATTTCAAATTTTGGTACAAGACCATTAATTATAAGGGTAGGGAGTTCTTCGGTTACATCAATTGCAGTACTTGACTGGTCCTTTTTTAATCAACCCCGAAGGATAAAAAGCAGAGTCGACCTTGACAGAATTTGAACTGAGAACGAAATCAGGCGGAAGAAAGGTTGCTGAGCATTTTGACCGGCATGCATGCTCGCTACCTCTTCCCTGATACTAGTTTCAAATTTTGACACAAGGCCAGCAATTTCAGAAATGGCTAAGTCGATTACATTAACCCCAATCACCAACTGGTGCTTATTGTATCGACCCCGAAAGACTAAGTCGATCCCGGCAGCGTTTGAACTCAGGACGCCAAAGCCGGAAGAAAGGCAGCTAAGCATCTATTTCGGCACCGTAATGATTCTGCCAGCTTGTCGCATTCCTTTCCTTGATACTCTCTTTTACTCTTTTACTCTTTTATTTGTTTCAGTCATTTGACTGTGGCCATGCTGGAGCACCGCCTTTAGTCGAGCAAATCGACCCCAGGACTTATTCTTTGTAAGCCTAGTACTTATTTTATCGGTTGCTTTTGCCGAACCGCTAAGTTGCGGGGGCGTAAACACATCAGCATCGGTTGTCAAGCGATGTTGGCGGGACAAACACAGACACACACACACACACACATACACACACACACATATACACATATATACATATATACGACGGGATTCTTTCAGTTTCCGTCTACCAAATCCACTCACAAGGCTTTGGTCGGCCCGAAGCTATAGTAGAAGACACTTGCCCAAAGTGCCACGCAGTGGGACTGAACCAGGAACCATGTGGTTGGTAAGCAAGCTACTTACCACACAGCCACTCCTATGCCTATATTAACAATGTTTTCTAATTTTCGCTAAGACCAACAATTTTGAGAGGAATGGCCAGTCTATTGAATCGACCCCAGTACTTGACTGGTACTTATTTTATAAACTCCGAAATGACAAATGGCAAATTGACCTCGGTAAAACTAGAACTCAAAACGTAACAAACCAAAAAAAAAAAAAATGCTGCTGAGCCTTTTTACTGACGTGCTAACGATTCTGGCAGCTCAAAGCCCTTTTTTTCTTGTATTAACAATTAGCAGAGATACCTGGCGTTGCTCGGGATTAAAATGGTATAGTTTGTATATATATATATTATAGTTGTGTTGAAACATGTGATACGGGGAAATGCATCATTGACGACAAAACATTTGTGGAGTAAATGATGGGCTAATTCGACTAAGTGACATGTCATAAGGGCCCCGTTACTAATTATGTCAAAGCATTTAAGAGACTAAAACCATGTCTGAAACATAAGTTATGTATGTTCCCAGTTTGGAGAAAATCAGCCGTGAACTTCAGAAATTATGCGGGTTTACGCACATACACACACAACCTGGCTTTTATATATTTAGATGTAACGAAATACGATTGTTTTGAAACAAAACAAAAAAAAAAAAATACGTTTCTGAAACATTCTGCATTCCCGGTGATAAGAAGTTAATCCAGGATAATTGTAACTGTATACGAACACAGAGCAGATTTTCAAAATATTTTGGCCGTTAATGTTCTTTATCTTTAAGGCAGCGAGCTGGCAGAAACGTTAGTACGCCGAGCGAAATGCTTAGCGGCATTTCGTCTGACGTTACGTTCTGAAATCAAATTCAGCCGAGGTCGACTTTGGCGTTCATCCTTTCGGGATCGATAAATTAAGTACCAGTTACGCACTGGGGTCGATGTAATCGATTTAATCCCTTTGTCTGTCCTTGTTTGTCCCCTCTATGTTTAGCCCCTTGTGGGCAATAAAGAAATAAGAAACGTTAGTACGCCGGGCGAAATGCTTAGCAGTATTCGTCTGTCTTTACATTCTGAGTTCAAATTCCGTAGAAGTCGACTTTGCCTTTCATCTTTCGGGGTCGATAAATTAAGTACCAGTTGCGCACTGGGGTCGATCTAATCAATTACCCCCTCCCCCAAAATTTCGGGCCTTGTGACTAGAGTAGAAAAGAATATTTTTTATCTTTTACTTGTTTCAATCATTTGACTGCGGCCATGCTGGAGCACCGCCTTTAGTCGAGCAAATCGACCCCAAGAATTATTCTTTGTAAGCCTAGTACTTATTCTATCGGTACTCTTCTGCCGAATCGCTAAGTTACGGGGGCGTAAACACACCAGCATCGGTTGTCAAGCGATGTTGGGGGAACAAACACAGACACACAAACATACACACACAGACACGCACACACACACACACATACATATATATATATACGACAAGCTTCTTTCAGTTTCCGTCTACGAAATCCACTCACAAGGCCTTGGTCGGCCCGAGGCTATAGTAGAAGTCTCTTGCCCAAGGTGCTACGCAGTGGGACTGAACCCGGAACCATGTGGTTGGTAAGCAAGCTACTTACCACACTGCAGTGTATGCACACACACACACACACACACACATGTATGTGTGTATGTGCGTGTATAGATGAATCGACATATTGATGGATAAATAAATACAAAGAGACAGAGAAAGAGAGAGAGAGAGATAGTAGAGGGCGATGGATAAGTAGATTCAATGAGAGAGAGAGAGAGAGAGAGAGAGAGACAGAAAGAGATAGATAGATAGATAGATAGATAGAGAGAGAGAGAGAGAGAGAGAGAGAGAGATAGAGAGAGAGAGAGAGAGAGAGAGAGAGAGAGAGAGAGAGAGAGAGAGAGAGACAAGCAGATTCGCTTATGTTTAGATGAAAGCGTATAGGAATCGAGAAGCGCGTATTATTAGGTTTTTAACAGACGTAAACAAATAAACGTCTAACGTCTACCATGTTTGTTTATAAGATGACACACACTGCCACTTGCAACTTCATATGTTTTTATTACTTGAGTTATAATCAACATCTGAAGCTAAACATAACTATTAAAGAGGCAACACAGACATCGGACGCTCTTTCCAAGTACTTGATATTAATGATATTCAATACAGCATTCAATACAGCGCACAAACAAACAAATATATAAACGCCATATTTATTTATTTATTTATTTATTTATTTTGCTGTTTAATTTCTTTGTTGGTCGGTTGAAAACAGTCTTGTGAGAGTGAACTTTGCAAGTGTTGTAAGTATTTAGTAATCTCTCCGTGGACTAGGAAAGCACGTACGCTTTTCTTATGTGTGTATCTCGTTCTTTTCATATGGTTGGATGGGCCAGCGCCATTAGATTTGAAGACAGCAGCTTCTTCTGTTGTTAACTGAATTATTCCCGGTGGACCATTAAAGCAAGAAGACGGTTAAATGTATGTGTGTGTGTAAGAGAGACAAAGTGTGTGAGAGAGAGAGAGAGAGAGAGAGAGAGAGAGAGAGAGAGAGAGAGAGAGAGAGAGAGAGAGAGAGAGAGATGGGAAGAGAAAGACAAGGAGAGAAACGAAGGAAGAAAAAGGGAGAGAGAGATAGGGAAAGAGAGACGGTGAGAGAGAGACAGTGAGAAATAGGGAGAAAGAGAGAGAGATAAGGATAAAGAGATATGGAGAGAAAGACGAAGGAAGAGAGAAAGAGAGAGAGTGTGAGCTAGAGAGAAAGAAAGACAGGAATGGAGAGAGAGGGATAGAGACAGTAAGAGAGAGAGACAGTGAGAGAGAGAGATAGTGAGAGAGAGACAGAGATAGAGAGAGGGAGAGAGAGGATGTGAGAGAGAGAGAGAGAGAGAGAGAGAGGGTGTAAGAGAGAAATTATGAGAGAGAGAAAAAGAGAGAGAGGAGAGAGAAACAATTACAAATAGAGACCAAAGTTTGTAAACAATTTTAAATGCGTATACATATGTGTGTGTGTGTGTGTGTAAGTGTATATGTGTGAGTTTTGTGTGCGATTATGTGTCTGGTGTGATGGTGTGCATACACTCGCGCACACAAAGCATACAAGCGCACGCATATTTATTTATTCACACACACACATCAAATTTTATATATGTATATATCTGCGATAACTGCAACAATGTTATATATGTGTGAGTGTGCCTTTGTGCGTGTGTGTTTGACTACATGTATATACACTCACACAGGGTATATCAACACACACTCACACAGGGTATATATATACATATATGTATATACAAACACACACTCACACATAGACACATTTGAATACATATACATGTATGCATATATGTGTCTGTGATTGTGTCAGTACACGAACAAAATCTATAAAGATATATGATGATGGGCGAGTCCATTAGATGCACGGGGTCCATCTATATATTCTCTGTAATAGATACTGTTATAAACTTAATCTTGTAGTTATTTATAAAATATGAAAAGGCCTAGATCTTAAATCAGATGGACTTGGCGCAGTCATTCAGCCATCTGTATCTTCCCATTAAGAACAAAGGTATTTTTTATTGTGCAAATATTTCAACTAAAAGGTTTCACTTAATGAAAAGTATAATAATACTGACTTGTGTCCTTACAGTATTAAGCTATGGTGTTGTTATAATGCGGTATTATGGGATATATAAAGTTGGTGTTCAATATCTCTAATCGTTTACTTGATTGTCATTGGGCTGCGGCCATACTGGGGCATCGCCTTAAAGAATTTTAGCCGAACAAATAGTCTAGGCTCATACTTTGAAGTCTGGTACTTATTTTATCGCATTCTTTTACCAAAACCACGAAGTTACGGAGACGTAAACAAACCAACACCGGTTGTCAAGCGGTGGTATTGGACAAACAGCTCAAAGACGCACATACACACACACACACACACGCATCTGTGTCTACTAAATTCACTCATAAGTCATTGGTTAAGCATGGACTATAGAAGGAGACGCTAGGCCAAGGTGCCATGTAGTGGGATTGAACGCGGGACCATCTAGCTGCTAAACAAGCTTCTTAGCTATACAACCCTGCCTGTCCCTTGTATTTGATGAAATCCCTACGGAAGACTGAAAAGAATCCGATTGTTCCACTCTTTTCTCTCCACGAACATATTCTTTTCTACTGTAGGCACAAGGCCCGAAATTTTTGGAGAGGTGGAGGGGGGCAGTCGATTAGATCGATTCCAGTGCGCAACCAGTACTTAATTTATCGACCCTGAAAGGATGAAAGGCAAAGTCGACCTCGGCGGAATTTGAACTCAGAACATAACAGCAGACAAAATACAGCGAAGCAGTTCGCCCGGCGTGGTAACGTTTCTGCCATCTCGCCGCCTTCTTGTCCATGGAGATATTGTCTCTAAAGTGAAGATGTTAACTTCTGTCTTAACCAGGGGTTCTCAGCCGGGGCCTTTATGACCTTTGGGGGGTCCGTATGACCTCTGGGAGTCCATATAAGTCTTGTTTGTTAAAATTTATTTGCAGTAAATTGGTTATGTTTGTAAAATACACAAAATATATTAACAATCATTTTTATACAATTCTTAACTATATTCAATTATAAAAATACAATAATAGGGTTTTTTTAAACATAAAATGGCAACGAGGATCCACCCAAATAAGACAGAAATCAAAGCGGTTCATAGGTGGGGGAAATGGTTGAGAAACACTGAACGAAACAGTTTGAATGAAAAAAAATCAATAATTTTCAGCAATTAGAGAAACCTCTGTGTGTGTGTGTGTGTGTGTGTGTGTGTGTGTGTGTGTGTGTGTGTGTGTGTGTTTGTGAGCGCGTGCGCGTATGTGCATGCGTGTGTGTATGCGCATGCGTATATGTGCACGCGCGTCTGTGCATATTGTCCTTGCTTATATATTTTCGTTACATACATATTTTCCCGTTCTCCTCCTAACTCATCTTTAATTACCGTTCAGTCTGGAGACTTCTTCGTCTTTTGTTATTGTATGAGGAAAAAAAAAGATGTCCTACTAATCTAATTATAAAGGTTTTATACGGTACTGAAGAGGTGTAATTAGAGTGAAACGCGTTGCTTCAGTCTGCTTAGAACTCTTGTTTCGCGTATGTGCCGAAATGTTTAAAATTTACATCAGTCACCGAGCTAATCGGGTCAATTTGACTGTAGCAAGCAATCGGGGGATATCTCCTAAATGAGAAAACTCGTTCCGAATGCCTTCCTTCTGTAAGTAATTAAACTCAGTAATTCCCTTTTTATATCTCATTCATCTCGCTTCTGTTTGAGAGGAAATATGCTACGATATGAGCGATACTATTAAGTTAGATCATGCAATTTAAAAAAAAAGCGCCATTAATAATATGAGGATGGTGGAATGTTCATTCATGATCGTAATATAAACTATTTTATTTTAATATTGTAATTATGGCTTTTCTTTTTTCTCCAGAATTGCGGAGTTATAGACAATAAAAGGCGTGCAAGAAGTATATATTGTGTGTAATTTATCTTCGTATTCACATCTGGGTTGAGTTTGGACATCATCTTTTATTTCTCAGTATGTGCGTATGTATGTATATATATATATATATATATATATATATATATATATATATATATATATATATATATATATATATATATATATATATATATACACTGGTACGTACGTACATACGTACGTACGTACGTATGTATGTATGTATGTATGTATGCATGCATGTATGAATGAATGGATGGATGGATGGGTGGATGGATGGACGGATGCATACATGCATGTAAGTAGGTATGTGTAGATGGATAGATATAAGCCTGTATGTATGTATGTATGTATGTATGTATGGACGGATGGCTGGACGAACGGACGGAGTATATATGCATGTACGTATTGATGTATGCATAAATGTATGTCTGAATGCAAGCATGTATGTATGTATTGATGGATGGATGAATGGTTGGATGTATACACGTATGCATGTGTATATAACAATGTTTATGTATGCATGAATGCATGACTATAGGTACAAATGAACGCATGTTTTTAATTGTTTGAATTGTTCTCACAATGAAGTGAATAATTTCTGACAAAGAAGCAAAAATGGCTTGCTGGCATTTGGATAAGAACATATATGTTAGAAGCTGAACTTTAGAAAAGTTATGAGTATTTTTATTGTTCCACTTAAAGTATTTGAAAAGCGTTTGTTAACTGCTTTCTTGGCCTGACAATCTAGTCATTCCTAGATTTTTCATCAGATATTGAATAATCTAAGATGAGCCCATTAATAATTATTCGAATATCTCTGTATTTACAATCAACATAGAGAACCATTATGCTTCGAACCAGTTAACCGTATGTTTAACTGTATGTTTATATGTAAGCATGTATGTATGCATGCATGTGTATATGTATATATGCATATATGTATGTATGTTTGTATGCATGTTGTATGTATGTGCGTGTATGCATGCATGTATGCATATGTGTATGTATGTGTATGTATGCATTTTTGTATGTGTGTATGTGTGTATGTATGCATGCATGTATGCATACATGTATGCATGTGTGTATGTACGTACGTATGTACGCATGCTTGTGTGTATGTATGTATGCATATAGGTATGTATGTATGTATGTATGTATGTGTGTGTGTGTGTGTTTATTAAGGTATGCATGCAGGTATGTAGATAAGTGCTTAGGTAAGTAGATAGACAGAAAGGCATATTTGTTCACGTTTATTTTTGTCACTCTCGTCAACGGCAGCTGTTGACTGGTCGGTTGTGTTAATGAAAACGAGCAAGTTGGAATTAACAAATGGCTGCTATGTGTGACGACTATTTTTCGGATAACGAAATATACATTAAATCAAAGCTGCTTACTTGTGAAGGGGTTTCATTTTGGCTGGATTTGGTTCCAATAATTTTTTTTATCCGCTCCATAAAGCCGATTACTGGCATGTTTCAGGAATTTTGACCACACAATAATATGACTTTGCTGAAAAGGAAAGGGAAGTGAACGGGATACACGGGCCATTTACGATTGGTCGCAAACGTAGTAGTAGTAGTAGTAGTAGTAGTAGTAGTAGTAGTAGTAGTAGTAGTAGTAGTAGTAGTAGTAGGCG